>NW_016820705.1:5433-23554 GCF_001698545.2 Rhinopithecus bieti | reverse complement strand
TATTCACAATAGCAAAGACTTGGAATCAACCCAAATGTCCATCTGTGACAGACTGGATTAAGAAAATGTGGCACATATACACCATGGAATACTATGCAGCCATAAAAAAGGATGAGTTTGCGTCCTTTGTAGGGACATGGATGCAGCTGGAAACCATCATTCTTGGCAAACTATCACAAGAACAGAAAACCAAACACTGCATGTTCTCACTCATAGGTGGGAACTGAACAATGAGATCACTTGGACTTGGGAAGGGGAACATCACACACCAGGGCCTATCATGGGGAGGGGGAAAGGCGGAGGGATTGCATTGGGAGTTATACCTGAAGTAAATGACGAGTTGATGGGTGCTGACGAGTTGATGGGTGCAGCACACCAACATGGCACAAGTATACATATGTAACAAACCTGCACATTATGCACATGTACCCTAGAACTTAAAGTATAATAACAAAAAAATTAAAAAAAAAAAAAGAAAAGTAAAGCTTTGGCTATTCTGGGTCTTTTGTGGTTCCATATAAATTTTAAAATAGTTTTTTTTCTATTTCTGTGGGGAATGTTATTGGTATTTTCATGGGGATTACATTGAATCTGTAGATTGCATTAGGTAGTATAAACATTTTAATAATATTGATTCTTCCAATCCATGAACATGGAATATTTTTCCACTTTTTGTTGTCCTTGTCCATTTTTTTATCAGTGTTTCATAGTTTTTATTATAGAAATCTTTCACTTATTTCAATAAGTTAATTCCTAGGTATTTAATTTTATTTGTGGCTATTGTAAGTGGGATTACTTTTAAAATTTCTTTTTCAGATTGTTCACTGTTGACATATGAAAATGTTACTGATATTTATATGTTGATTCTGTATCCTGCAACTTGAATGAATTTGTTTATCAGTTCTAATGGTTTTCTTGTGGAGTTTTTAGGTTTTTATCCAAACATAAAATTATGTCATTTGCAAACAGGGATAATTTGACTTCTTACATTCCAATTTGTATCCCTTTATATCATTCTGTTGTCTGAGTGCTCTAGCTAGGACTTCTAGTACTATGTTGAATAACAGTGGTGTAAGTGGGCATCCTCATTCTAGATCTTAGAGGGACGGCTTTGAGTTTTTTTCACTCAGTATGATACTAGCTATAGGTCTGTCATATATGGTTGGTCATTTAGGTAATTTCTCATCCTTTACTCTCTTCTCACCCTCCCACCTTTCTAAGTCTCCAATGTCTATTATTCCATCCTATATGTCCATATGTACACATCATTTAGCTTCTACTTACAAGTAAGAACATGCAGCATTTGACTTTTTATTTCTGAGTAATTCAACTCAAGACAATGGCCTCCAGTTGTATCCATGTTGGTGCAAAAGACATGATTTTATTTTTTTAATGATTGAGCAGTATTCCATGATATACGTATGCCATATTTTCTTTATCCAGTCACCCATGGATGGACACTTATACTGAGTCCCTATCTTTGCTATTGTGAACACTGCTGCAACAGACATGCAAGTGCAAGTGTCTTTTTGATATAATGATTTCCTTTCCTTTGAATATATACACAGTAGTGGAATTGTTAGTTCAAATGGTAGATCTATTTTTTGTTCTTTGAGAAATCTCCAAACTGCTTTTCATATAGGTTGAACTAATTTACATTCCCACCAACAGTGTATGAGTGTCCTTTTTTCTCTGCATCCTCACCAACATGTTATTTTTGACTTTTTAATAATAGCTATTCTGGCCAATTGAAGATAGTATCTCATTGTGGTTTTAATTTGCATTCTCTGATGATTAATCATGTTGAGCATTTTTTTCCATATGCTTCTTGGCCATTTGTATATGTTTTTTGAAAAACATCTGTTTATGTCTTTGCCTATGTTTTATGGTGTTATGTGTTTTCTTGTTTAGTTGTTTCAGTTCCTTGTTGATTCTGGATATTAGTCTTTTATCAGATGCATAATTTGCAAATATTTCCCCCAATTCATGAGGGCAGAAGAGTTATCTGACAGTTTAGATACTGGTGGTCTGCTGCAGAGGAAAGGGGAGCTAAAACATTCCCAACTACCCTTTCAATGAAATACTAACTCCCTTGGTGTTCCTAGCTTATCTCTTGCCAGCCTCTAGTTCCCATCTTTTTCTGTGCTCCAGCTTCTTCCCCTGAGTTCTCTGCTAGGCTCCAGTACTTTCCCTTTGATTTTATATTTGAGTTCTGATTGTTCAGTTGTAACTTTTGTGTAAGTTTGCAAGTATATTTTCTCATTCTATATGTTATCTCTCTCTTTTTAAATTTCAATTTGAGGTTGGTTGGATGCACAATATGGAACCTGAGGAAAGGTAGGCTGTCTATACTTGCCTAGATTGTTACAATAGATGTGTAAAAAGATTCTGATTCAATATTCCTCTAAAATAGTATATTTTCTACTTTGCAGGCAGAGTGGTTCATTTAACATGTAAGCCTCATAGTGCTATTCCTCTGCTCAAATCCTTTCAGTGTCTTTGAATCTTACTTAGAGTAAAATCAAAGTCCTTACTTTGACCTGTAAATCCCTATGATCTTGACTCTGTTATTTTTGACATCGTCTCTGACCACACCACCTTCTGCTCCCCTGCCTTTCACTTGGTGCCTCAAGCAACACAGCTTCCCTGCAGTTTTGGGAGGAGCAACAGAGCCTAATGATAATGATTAAGATGATACATTGTCTGGGTTTGTCCAAGGGGGATACAGTCCACGACCCCCAGAGTAGATGCCTGAAGCTGTGGATAGTACTGAACACAATATATAGTAACAGATGGGTAGTGTATACAGTGTGGATATGCTGGACAAAGGGAGGGACGATTCATTCCCAGGTGGGATAGAGCAGGATGGCTTGGGATTTCATCACTTTACTCAGAACAGGAAACAATTTAAAACTTACGAATTGTTCATTTCTGGAATTTTCTATTTAATATTTTTATATTGCATTGACCATGAGTAACGGCAACTGTGGAAAGTAAACCTGTGGGTAAGTGAAAACTACTGTATTGGCTTCACTGTCTTGGTCTGTTTTCTGAGAACTCTCCCATTTATATAAAAAACAGAGATAATAGTCTTAATGAGCTTTTTGAAGATTGATAGAATGTATATTTCTGACACACAGGAAGCACTTAATATTATCTATTACTAACAACTAGTATTTGAAAATATAAATCTGAGGTTGAATAATATCTTTTTATATAGTAATTGTTTAACCAATACCTTATTATAGGAAAAGTGGATTAATTTCTTTTCTTTTCTTTTTTTTTTTTTTTGAGACCAAGGGAGTCTCACTCTGTCACCCAGGCTGGAATGCAATGACACGATCTCAGCTCACAACAACCTCCACCTCCCAGGTTCAAGCAGTTCTCCTGCCTCAGCCTCCCGAGTACCCGTGATTACAGGCACACGCCACCATGCCAGGCTAATTTTGCGTTTTAGTAGGATGGGGTTTCACGATGTTGGCCAGGCTGGTCTCAAACTCTTAACCTCATGATCTGCCCACCTCAGCTTCCCAAAGTGCTGGGATTACAGGCATGAGCCACCACACCCGGCCTATTTTCATTTTATATATGATACTACAATAAACAACCTTTGTTCTAATTGTTCTCTAGGTTTGACACTAGTTCTCAAGGTTTTGTCTGCCTTTCCCTGTGCCCTAGGATACTGACTTCTGTGGACTGATTCAACCAGTCTCCCCTCCCCAATTGTGGCCAGTTGAGTTTGGCCCATGGAGACAGGGCAAGAAATGGAAGATTTTGAGCAGAGAGACTCTGGGGTATTTACCTCTCTATCTCTTCCTTGCATGGCCATAGTTCTGCCATAGTTTCTTTTATTTCTGATGCCACAGTTTCTACCAAGTGGTTTATCTCCTTAGATCTAGCTGTCATTGGACTCTGATAATGTTGCATCCTTCTTCTATTGCACGCCTTTTAAGTCTAGGGCTGAGATGCTAGTATGTTAGTTCCATGCCACATTTTATTGGTTTCCTTACCCATAACCACTGTAGGTAATCTTTTAAAACTATTTTTTAGTTAAAATCTATTGAGTGAGCTATCTCTTCCCAGTTGGTAACTGGACAAAGTATTATACTTGCCACTTTATATCACTTTATGCTCATTTCTGAGAGGAGAAATTACTAAGTCAAATTGTAGAAACATTTAAAATCTTTGGCACACTTAAACAGTATCCATATAATTTATACCATCTTTTAGATGAGTTTTAACACCAAATGATAGAAATGTCAGTTTCATAGAGATTTGGTGGGCTAGAACCAACTACTTGCCTGATAGGTTGTCTACTCATCTTTCCTAGCTGTTCTGGGAAAGGCAGTTCCTGGTAAGAACTCTCCCTATGGCCTCTTTCATCTCACTGTTCCTCAGGGCATAGATGAGTGGGTTGAGCAGTGGGGTTCCCAATGTGTACACTAGTGAGACGAACTGATCTTGCTTGGGGTGGTAGCTGGAGCTGGGACGCAGGTACATGAAGGCACAGCAGCCATACTGCAGCAGCACCACAGTGAGGTGGGAAGAGCAGGTGGAGAAGGCCCGGTGGCGGCCAGCAGCGGAGCGGATCTTGAGCACAGCAGCCACTATGAAGGTGTAGGAGGTGGTGATGAGGAAGAAAGGCACAGCAATGGCTAGTATGGCTGCCACCAGCACTGACTGCTCATGAATGTGACTCTGAGCACAAACAAGATGCATGACTGGTGGCACATCACAAAAGAAGTGCTCAATGTCCTGAGTCTGGCAGAATGGCAGAGAGAAGACGAAGGCTACCAGTTGTAAGGACAAGAACAGACCACTGACGACTGATGCCACAACCAAGTGGACACAAAGAGGCAATGTCATGAGGAGAGGGTACTGCAAGGGGTGGCAAATGGCCACATAGCGGTCACAGGCCATGACAGCCAAGAGGAAGCAATCAGCACTGCCCAGTGCAATGAAGAAAGTCATCTGGGTGGCACAGCCCAGGAGGGTGATGGTCTTCTCTGACTGTAGGGTGTTGGTCAGGATATGGGGTACCACCACTGCAGTGTAGCATACTTCAATCCCAGAAAGGCTGCCCAGGAAATAGTACATGGGTGTGCATAGACGGGCGTCTGTGTGAATGGACGCTACAACCAGGGTGTTCCCGGTGATGATCAATCCATAAACAAGGCTGACNTTTTTTTGAGACCAAGGGAGTCTCACTCTGTCACCCAGGCTGGAATGCAATGACACGATCTCAGCTCACAACAACCTCCACCTCCCAGGTTCAAGCAGTTCTCCTGCCTCAGCCTCCCGAGTACCCGTGATTACAGGCACACGCCACCATGCCAGGCTAATTTTTGCGTTTTTAGTAGGATGGGGTTTCACGATGTTGGCCAGGCTGGTCTCAAACTCTTAACCTCATGATCTGCCCACCTCAGCTTCCCAAAGTGCTGGGATTACAGGCATGAGCCACCACACCCGGCCTATTTTCATTTTTATATATGATACTACAATAAACAACCTTTGTTCTAATTGTTCTCTAGGTTTGACACTAGTTCTCAAGGTTTTTGTCTGCCTTTCCCTGTGCCCTAGGATACTGACTTCTGTGGACTGATTCAACCAGTCTCC
Source organism: Rhinopithecus bieti (assembly GCF_001698545.2). NCBI lineage: Eukaryota > Metazoa > Chordata > Mammalia > Primates > Cercopithecidae > Rhinopithecus > Rhinopithecus bieti. The sequence continues at coordinate 17,938 of NW_016820705.1, read as the reverse complement.
CCTCCCCAATTGTGGCCAGTTGAGTTTGGCCCATGGAGACAGGGCAAGAAATGGAAGATTTTGAGCAGAGAGACTCTGGGGTATTTACCTCTCTATCTCTTCCTTGCATGGCCATAGTTCTGCCATAGTTTCTTTTTATTTCTGATGCCACAGTTTCTACCAAGTGGTTTATCTCCTTAGATCTAGCTGTCATTGGACTCTGATAATGTTGCATCCTTCTTCTATTGCACGCCTTTTAAGTCTAGGGCTGAGATGCTAGTATGTTAGTTCCATGCCACATTTTATTGGTTTCCTTACCCATAACCACTGTAGGTAATCTTTTAAAACTATTTTTTAGTTAAAATCTATTGAGTGAGCTATCTCTTCCCAGTTGGTAACTGGACAAAGTATTATACTTGCCACTTTATATCACTTTATGCTCATTTCTGAGAGGAGAAATTACTAAGTCAAATTGTAGAAACATTTAAAAATCTTTGGCACACTTAAACAGTATCCATATAATTTATACCATCTTTTAGATGAGTTTTAACACCAAATGATAGAAATGTCAGTTTCATAGAGATTTGGTGGGCTAGAACCAACTACTTGCCTGATAGGTTGTCTACTCATCTTTCCTAGCTGTTCTGGGAAAGGCAGTTCCTGGTAAGAACTCTCCCTATGGCCTCTTTCATCTCACTGTTCCTCAGGGCATAGATGAGTGGGTTGAGCAGTGGGGTTCCCAATGTGTACACTAGTGAGACGAACTGATCTTGCTTGGGGTGGTAGCTGGAGCTGGGACGCAGGTACATGAAGGCACAGCAGCCATACTGCAGCAGCACCACAGTGAGGTGGGAAGAGCAGGTGGAGAAGGCCCGGTGGCGGCCAGCAGCGGAGCGGATCTTGAGCACAGCAGCCACTATGAAGGTGTAGGAGGTGGTGATGAGGAAGAAAGGCACAGCAATGGCTAGTATGGCTGCCACCAGCACTGACTGCTCATGAATGTGACTCTGAGCACAAACAAGATGCATGACTGGTGGCACATCACAAAAGAAGTGCTCAATGTCCTGAGTCTGGCAGAATGGCAGAGAGAAGACGAAGGCTACCAGTTGTAAGGACAAGAACAGACCACTGACGACTGATGCCACAACCAAGTGGACACAAAGAGGCAATGTCATGAGGAGAGGGTACTGCAAGGGGTGGCAAATGGCCACATAGCGGTCACAGGCCATGACAGCCAAGAGGAAGCAATCAGCACTGCCCAGTGCAATGAAGAAAGTCATCTGGGTGGCACAGCCCAGGAGGGTGATGGTCTTCTCTGACTGTAGGGTGTTGGTCAGGATATGGGGTACCACCACTGCAGTGTAGCATACTTCAATCCCAGAAAGGCTGCCCAGGAAATAGTACATGGGTGTGCATAGACGGGCGTCTGTGTGAATGGACGCTACAACCAGGGTGTTCCCGGTGATGATCAATCCATAAACAAGGCTGACCCCAACGAAGGACAGAATACGCAGTTCTGGGCAGGAGGGATAGGCCAGGAACACAAATTCCATCAATATTGAGTGATTTTCCCAGGTCATTGAGCTAACAGTATTTCTCTGTGGAGAGTTACAAGGAAAGAAGGAAGAATCAGACTGAAGATAAATTACATTCTGAGCCATGAATCTAATGTAATCAGGACTGGAGTTAGAAAGTGGAAGGATTGAGACTAGTTCTTTTTCTTTTCTCCACTTTTACCAAGTTTCTCCACGATAATATCTACACCTCAATTTCTACCTGCCAAGAGTTGGGCCAAACTATGTAAGATACTATTGAAGAAAAATGGCAGAGGAAGTGGGTGGAATTCAGGAGCTATTTTCAGAAGGAGTGGAATGAAAATTCAATTCTTTCAGCAAATTCACAAGAAAGTGTCAAGGAATTCTTGGGACCAGAAATCATTAAGGTAGGGAGATAAGCCATTTATTCATTCATATATTTATTAGGTTGGTGCAAAAGTAATTGCAGTTTTGCCATTACTTTTGACAGCAAAAACTGCAATCACTTTTGCAGCAACCTAATATTTACACTCAGTGTCTCTTGGGGTATTGAATAAGTGACATGTCAATGTAACTCTCAAAACTAGTGATACAATGGGAAATGAAGAAAGAAAAAAATTACCTATGGAGCAAAGGGCTAACAGAGGCCTGAGTGTGACAGTGTCGGGGATATACCTTGGGAAACAAAGCCCTCTCTGCTATTGGTTTTTCTATCCTTATCTGATCAGGAGAAGTATAAGGCTTGAAGGAAACAAGGTGTTTTATCATATGTTTATTCCTGGCTTAGGTGGAGGTATGAGAAAATATGTGATCCCAAGCTGTTGGAAATCTAACAAGCCTTCCTGTGAATTTGGGCATGATTATGAAAGTCTAAGCTTGTCTATTTTTCATATTTCTCAGAAGCTAATGTGAAATCTGGGAGAAGCCATATATTTCCACAAAACCTTTTTAATAAACAGACATAATTTGCAAAGGGCATTCATTCCACTTCTTTTCTCAGACCAACTCATATTGAATAAGGTGGAAAAGACGTAATGTGTGACCTTGTTTCAACGTGCCAAATTTTAATATTTCCTGTTACTGAATATGAGATTTGAAGAGAAATCTCTATCCAGAAGCACCACTTACAGTAAAAATTATTCACACAAACCTACCTCAATGTCACAAGCGTGGGGGAAAAATATGTGTAGGCAGCTACAAATAATAAGAGCACCTAGGGCAGAAATGGCTCTCTGCTGTTTTTCCAACAGCTAACAAGCGGTATCTATTTCAGTTGGTCTCTTTTCCTGAGCTGACCTTCAATAATGCTTTGAATGGTTTCTAATGCCACTTAGCGTATTGCACATCATACTATATTATGTGGAGGAGGGGCAGTGTATCAATGTGAAATCAGCAGTGAAGGGAAGTGATGTGGTTTGAATAATTCTAGCTCCTGGCTTCATGATGTTAGGTAATATATAATTTCTCTGAGCCCCAATTTCTGTATTTGAAAAATGGGAATAATAATTAGACAAAAGAATTGCTGTAAGTTTGAATGCAACAGTAATGTAAGATATCACAATGAACTACCCATAGTAATGGCAACCTAATCAAAGATAATCATCATTATTATTTATAAATTCAAGGGCAGCCATTTTGCTTTATTTACATTTTGATCATCCCATATAAACAAGCCTAATGTTGTACAAATATTAGACACTCAATAATTATATGTTGAATGGATAATACAGCTTGACAATGTTATTTATACATTTCTTCATTTTCTACTTTCACTTTGCAGTGCAGTGAAGGATTTAAGATTATTCATAATCAAACCACTTGTTTAGGAGCCCTTATATAAAACAACTTCGTATCTCAGATTTGGGCTGCGCTGTGGGAAAAATTCTGTCATTCAAGAACATAGCATATGGAAGTCTACAACAGGCATACATCTAAGGCTAGTCTACCATCTGTATTATTATAGAGAGACACTTTGAAATCTGTGTCACAATGATAACTTCTGAGAATTTTATTGTAGTCTATTACACTCATATCATCTTTTCAAAAAGTTATATTTTGTGTTTAACTGACAATAATAATTGTACAATGTGATGCTTTGATACATATACACATTGTGGAATGACCAAATCAGGCTAATCAGCATATCCATCATGTCATATAGTTGTCATCTGAATACTGCTCTCTATAATATTTATAATCTGAATACTCCACCTATAATAAAATATTTAAAATATTTACATCAGAGCTATTATAAGTCAGAAATGCTAAGTGCAAGAAGGGACCTCAAAAATGGCCAATTTGATCCCCTATTAGATACTTGAATTTCCAGTACAGTGTGTAGACATTGGGTCATGTTCAAAGCCCAGGGAATCCCATTATCTCCTGGTTTGCTTGCTCTGCTGTGGAAAGACTGGATTCTCTGAAAGTCATTTCTGTAATAAACTGAAACCTGCCTTTGTGCACCTTCTAAATGTTCCTTTTGTTCTACACAATATGACTCTTTCTTTCTCTCTCTTTTCTTTCTCTCTCTCCCCTTCCTTCCTTCCTCTCTCTTTTCTTTCTTTCTTTCTTTCTTTCTTTCTTTCTTTCTTTCTTTCTTTCTTTCTTTCTTTTCTTTTCTCTCTCTCTCTCTCTCTCTCTCTCTCTCTCTCTTTTCTTTTCTTTTCTTTCTCTTTCTCTCTCTCTCTTTCTTTCCTCTCTTTCTTTTTCTTTTTTGACGGAGTTTCACTCTTGTTGCCCAGGCTGCAGTGCAATGGCACAATCTCGGCTCACTGCAACCTCTGCCTCCTGAGTTCAAGCGATTCTCCTGCTTCAGCCTTCCAAGTAGCTGGGATTATAGGTGCCCATCACCAGGCTCAGCTAATTTTTTTGNTTTCTTTCTTTCTTTCTTTCTTTCTTTCTTTCTTTCTTTCTTTCTTTCTTTCTTTTCTCTCTCTCTCTCTCTCTCTCTCTCTCTCTCTCTCTTTTCTTTTCTTTTCTTTCTCTTTCTCTCTCTCTCTTTCTTTCCTCTCTTTCTTTTCTTTTTTGACGGAGTTTCACTCTTGTTGCCCAGGCTGCAGTGCAATGGCACAATCTCGGCTCACTGCAACCTCTGCCTCCTGAGTTCAAGCGATTCTCCTGCTTCAGCCTTCCAAGTAGCTGGGATTATAGGTGCCCATCACCAGGCTCAGCTAATTTTTTTGTATTTTCAGTAGAGACAGGCTTTCACCGTGTTGGCCAGGCTGGTCTTCAACTCCTGACCTCAAGTGATCCACCTGCCTCAGCCTCCCAAAGTGGTGGGATTACAGGTGTGAGCCACCACACCTGGCCTAATATGGCCATTTCTACTCAAAACACCCGATGCTAAAGTGCTGTTATCCTGTAGCCCTGTTTTTTTTTTTTTCTTCCTAATTTCCTTTTGCTCTTTCTCATATGACATGGTTTTGATGTGTCTCACAATTTAAGCTCTGGAAATGTTCTCATTTAAAATATCTTTTAAAAAATTGTGCAGCTTGTGACAGATCACAGGAATGGTTACATTAAATAGATCTAGACAGATAAAATTGTGGAGTTCATGGTTCCAAGACAGTGAAAATTATTGTATCAACACATCCATCAACTTGCCTTTCCAAGTTGTTACTCAATATGTTGCATAGGACAGACTCAAGATAAGAAAACTTCATCATCCCCAGAAACCTCCCTCCAGATTTCAGTGTATCCAGGTCAAACTTCACATCATTCTCCCACCTTCCTTCTTACCTCTCCAGATAGCCTTCCTCAAGTTGGCAAGAATGTCCTGAGATACATTATTTTTGTTCATTCTGGAAATCTGGATACTCTAGACTAGAACAGCTCTACAAATGTCTACTAAGTATTGTGTAAAAAAGGGGTTTAGTGGATTTGTCATTCAACAAACCTGAGCTAGATTCTCAGTGTACTATTAATAGCATAATCCCCTGGAAGATCATCTCACATTAATTTCTGTTTCCTCATGTTTAAAAGATGCAAATAATAATACTTACATAATGGAGCTGTGATGAAATCACAAAAAGTGTTCTCTGATTTACAGAACACTTAGTTTAATGTATGAAACCTATTTAGTTGCATAATAAATGTTAATTCTTCCCTGCTTTTGTTGTATCTTTTAAGGGTATGATAATAATATCTGCTTTACAGCAGAAGATTAAATGAGGTACCGTATGAATAAAAGGTTTTTATTAACCCTTAAACCTTATAGAAATTTATATTTATTCAATCCCTCAACATTTCTTTGACTGAGATTAGTTATTATCATTCTAACCAGAAAAATTGGGCTTCCCAGTGAATTTCAGAGAAAACACTGTAAGTTATAGGCTGAACTAGTTCTGAAATCCTGGAGTCTTTATTTGTAAAGCCACCCTTTTCCTTTTCTAGCTCAATGACAGTCGGTGCTGGAACACTGCAAATCTAGAAGAAGGCAAGACATTCTCTTACCTTAAACTTGGAAAGGGAGAGAGAGACACTGAGCCAGCCTCCTCTGAGATATTCATAAAAGAGAGGACCTAGCAGTGATGTCTGACTGCTCTGGTAGATCAAGAAGGGAGGGTCATGAGCCTGGAGAGGCTGCCCAGTGGGACTGAGCCTTATGTAACTTCCCAAACAGAAGCCATAGAGCAAGTCAATTGCTTTGTAATCTAGGGTCTTGTCTCGTAAGTTCCATCTCCCAGAAGAAGGTAGCTTAGTGATTGTTGACCTCCTCTCCTGTTACCAGATAATTAAGCCAAACTAAAACTATCTCTCCACTTAGGATCCCTGTTGCATGGAGGGTCTAGAGTATGCTTGTCAACGTAAAGACTAGTATTCAACCCCTTAGTAACACTCTCAGTACCCAAAATAATTTCCTGAAAAACACCAAATTCCCTAATCAAGGTCATTTGAGCCTTCTATTTCAGGTCTATTCCTACCATGTCCGTTGTACCTAGATTCAGCCTAATTTCCAAACTATTATTGCCCCAGAGAACTGAGACTTTATTTTATTTTTATCTTTCTGCTATGGGGCCTAGCATAGTGTTATGTTATTAATTGTGCCTCAATTCACACTTATCACGTTTCACCTTTTCCATGACATCCTTCTTTGTTAATTTTCTTTGAGCAGAGACATTACCATGGATCTTAGCAAACTAGTTTAATTCCTTTGAAAAAATGTTGGTTGGTCATGTGTGAAAATATTTATACTTTTATAACATATATTTACATGTTTGTGTGTGAACATGTGTATTCAAGTGCCCACTTATTCACAGGCAATTCTGAAGAGGTCTAGAGTGACTGAGGTAACTCCTTGGCTTGTGTGTGTGTCTGTGGGGAGGATGGTCAGATCCCAACAGCAATCAGGGCTGGAATATCTGAGAGGTTCAGAGACTCCTGAGGTATGTTTGGTGCCAATAAATGGAGGAAAGAGGGAATGGGAGGGGTAGGAAGCAAAATGTGTTAACTATTTGCTATGTGCCAAGCGGTATAATAATAATCATAAAAGCTAAGTCTAATATTGCACTTACTAAATGCCACACACTTTGCACATACTAAGTAATTTCATTTGCACAACACTAAGAGATATTATTGGTATCACATGTAAACACTATATCATTTAATCCTGGAAATAAGTCTACAAAGTTATTGTTATTCCTGTTGTCCAAGAATAGATGCAGCAAGTAGCTGAGATGAAGTTTGCCTGATCATAAGGTATATTCTTTCCTCTACATCAAACTTCATCTAGCCACATTACCCTCAGTTGCTTTTAAAATTTTTTATAGCTTTTATTGTGTAATGCAACAAAACACAGAAGAAAGACCACACAAAACAACTGTATAGCTTTGTGAAATATTCCCAGCCAAACCCCCTTGTCATCACCACTCAGATCAAGGAAAAAGAACTTTGCCAGCCGTTCCAGAAATCCCTCCACATGCTCTGACTTAAAAATAGTTAGAACTTCCTCCCTGTCCATTGTAGTTATCATGATCATGTTACTCCATTTTTGACTAGTGGGAACCTCTTCAAGTTGGCTGAGTCTTTCTGACATGACTCCATATTCTTTAAACAATTTTTTTTATGTCAGTAGCTTTTGGGTTACTAAAAAACCTCAACTGCTTTTCAGTGAAAGTGAAATCTGGCATATATTATAATGCAAGGATGAACCATAATATGGATTACAAAACCAATACAAGGTTTAATCTCTGCTAACTTCTAGTCTCCTGACTCTTCTCCAGCAACTCCATCCTTCATTCAGCCCCTTCTTTTCACCATGCTTCCTCTCACCACCAGGCCTTTGCACAGGCTGTTGACTCTGTTATTTTTACTTAATCAGCTTCTAATTTTCCTTTCCCCCAGTTTTATGACAACTTCCTCAGGGAAGATTTTTTGACCTTGGTTATGTCAGGGTCAAATGCATCTTTTGGAATTTTCCTTTTGGAATGTCATTGACTCCTCCATTATTGCAACCATTACAATTTTACTTTATTTGTTTACTATTTGATTAACTTCTATCTCTCCTATTCGTGTATAAGCGCAGTGAGGGCAATGACTAAGTCTCCTTTTTCTCAACTTGTATGCATATAATACAAGTAACAAAAGGCTAGACTAGGATTTCCCAGCCTGGGCACTGCTGACCTTTTAGGCTGGATATTTGTTTCACAACATCCTTTTTTCTACCTGCTAGATGACACATACATGCATTGTAACCACATTCTGGTTATATGAATCAAAAATATCTCCAGATGTTGCCAAATGATCCCCTGGCAGTCAAAAGTGCCCCCAGTTAAGAACCATTGGAACAGACATATAGAAGATACTCAAAACTATTTAGTAAGTGATTATATAAATAACTCAAGATTCACTTCTGGAAGTCTATGGAAGTGAATCTTTCAACTCAAGATAAAGATGGGGAGGTTGGTAGGTGAGCATATAATTGTAGATGTCTGGACTATAAATTTGTAAGTCTTTTTCTCCTCCATCTGTGGTACACTGATACATTTTCTTTACTGTCACAATGATACTTCAGTTAAATGGATCAATAATAGTAATCTAATTTAGAATGAGAGCATCCTTCTCCTTGATCAGTTCTAACGAAACACCAGCAATTCTTCCTTACTAAGTATCCATTTTGAATAAGATAGATTAGCTTCTGTATGTATAAAAATTTTCTGTAGAAGCAAGTTGTCTGTGTGGCTTCTTGCTTGGGGGAATAAGGGAACAAGTGAATGGTCCTACAACTCATGCTATGAAATTAGGTACAACTGAAGGGGTAACGTAGAGGACTTATGACTGCAAAAATATACAGGGCTTCTTGTACTTTCTTCAATAATTTCTTCTATAGTCTTGTACCTCTATAAGTAGAACATGAATTACATGGCAATAATGATGTTAAAATCTTGGTCTGCTACTTCCTGACTTCAAGTAAGAGCCTAAAGAATTTATTAGGGAACAGGAAATTGTGTAGCATGATTTCAAAAGTTATTTTCAGGTGGCTGGGCAGGGAGAATGCTGTTACAATGCATGTATGTGTGAAGAATATGACATATTTAATGACTCTGAATACTATGTGATGAAAGCATTTTTCTTCTCTAAGCTGCATTGGAGAGTGAGACAGCGGTACAGCAAGTTTTTGTCTGGTAGGTAAGTGTATTACTTTGCTGGAGCTGCCACAAAAGTATCACAGACTGGGTGGCTTAGGTGACAGAAATTTATTGTTTTACAATTCTGGAGGCTAGAAGTCTGAGATCAAGGTGTTGTCAGAGTTGCTTTCTTTTGTGATTTTTCTCTTTGGCTTGCCAATGGCTGCCTTTTCCCTGTGTCTTGACATGGTCTTCCTTCTGTACATGTCTCTGTCCCTCTTAGAAGGACACCAGTCATATTGGATTAGGGTCCACCCTAATGACCACGTTTTAACTTAATTACTTCTATAAGTAATTTAACTTAATTACTTCTTTAAGTAACTAAGTTAAAATGTATTGTCTCCAAATACAGTCACGTTCCCAGGTGCCAGAGGTTAGGATTTCAACATAGAACGTTTTTTTGGGGTATGTGTATTAAAATGGGATAAAATATATCACACCAAGGAAGTCTCTTCAGTTTTTCTCCATCAAGTAGTCCATCTGTCCAGAAGTATCTCCATCTTTCATGCTATACACTTACAGATGCACAAATAATCACATGTATTCACACATACACACGCATGTAAAATAGCAGACCACAGCAAAATAGAAAGTGATAAGGCTTTGGTTGGCCTTGGCCCGGGTTGGCATCCTGATTCAACCACTGGCCATCTGTAAGAGCATGGGTGTGTTGTCAGAGCCATTGTCCCCAATCTCACAAATACCCACATTCCCATTCATCATCTCTCTGGGGGAAAATACTTGGAGAAGTAGACGAAGAAAACTCAGATATTCAATCACCAAAAATGTTGTTCTAATGTTCCATATTTTACAAAGTAACTATCAGGAAATACTGTAGTAATGGACCAAGTACTTCATGAAACGAGTAATTTGCTGTTGCGATAATTCTACTCCCCTCCACCTCGATATACGGACTGTATTTAATGAATCTCAAAGGGAATTTAAACAAAAGGAGTTGAGGCTACTGGCATACTTTCCTTCAAGAAAGCTGATATTTTAAGAAACCAAATTTTAAAAAAAGAAATTTAAAAACTCAAAAAATGTGAGTGGGGTTCACAATTATCAATGCAGACAACCTCCTTGTGGAATTCCTGTAAATGCCAACATCTCAGGGACTTTCATGTCCTAGTTTAGACAAGCAAAAACAAAACAAAACAAAACAAAACAAGGACTTCACAGAGAGAAGCTTCATGAGGGGTGGGTCAGTGGGGATGTGACCTCAACAGCTGAAACCTAAGGATGATTAACAGTGATTCGGAAAGATCAGTAAAAATGAAGATAAATAAGCTCTGGTATCTTAATGTGGGTCAATGTAAAAAGAAGATTTGATTTGCAAATGTTTGACATATAAACTTTGGCTTGTTATGTAGAAACATAATATTATTACATAATACATAGAGTCACTGAATATTTGTTTTAATATTTTTATACTGTTTGCAGAAGATCTGAATGGGTGGTATTGGGTAGGGAACCTTGAGGTAGCAATTCCCCCAAATGGAATTGGGGGAATTGTAATTTAAAAGACAATTATATTATTGTCAATGAACTCTGTAATACACCCAGGCATAAATTATGTTTGTATTGGATATGGGACCTTGGGTTAGCAATTCCTCCAAATGCTGCCAGTGATGCTGATGCAGGGAGCCAGTTGACAACCCTTAGAGAGATACTACTTTATAAAAACTCAGGTTTGAACCGGAATTTGTTCACCCTACTATTTTGAATTTGGCACTCTATAAAGCTTTTCTATAGCACAAATCCTTGTCTCTATTCTAAGAAATCACTATCCAGGGGGGATAATAAATTTAGTACTTTACTAGGACAATCATGGGCATGTTCATTTATGTATTCCATACCTACATGGCACATAGGCACATTAACACAAAGTATGGGGCAAATTTAAAAGACAATTACATTATTGTAAATGAACTCTGTAGTACACCCAGGCATAAATTATGTTTGTTAAGTCAGCATTCCATAAAATTCTCTGTTCACATCTTTGTACCATGTGTAAGGCCGAGATTCTTAGCTATTTCTCTCATTTCTCCTCTTTAGATATCTGTATCTCTACATATCTCATCTACAAGTAGATTATCTGTGTGTGTATATATACACATACATACACACATATGTATAGTGGGGGCTTACATGTGTTTGTGTACACATTTTTATGTGTATGATTGAAGAGGTTCTTTTTTTGTCAATTCTGTCTCTTTTTTATTATAGTTTACGTTCTGGGCTACATGTGCAGAACATGGAGGTTTGTTACATAGGCATACATGTGCCATCGTGGTTTGCTGCACCCATCAACCCGTCATCTACATTAGGTATTTCTCCTAATGCTATCCCTCTCCTAGCCCTGCACCCCCCGACAGGCCCTGGTGTATGATGTTCCCCTCCCTGTGTCCATGTGTTCTCATTGTTCAACTTCCACCTATGAGTGAGAACACGTACTATTTGGTTTTCTGTTCCTCTGTTAGTTTGCTGAGAATGATGGTGTCCAGGTTCATCCATGTCCTTGCAAAGGACATGAACTCATTCTTTTTTATGGCTGCATAGTATTCCATGGTATATATGTGGCACATTTTCTTTTCTTTATCCAGTCTAACATTGATGGGCATTTGGGTTGGTTTCAAGTCTTTGTAAGGCAGGCCTTCCCTCAGCATTTGCTTGTCTGTAAAGGATTTTATTTTTCCTTCACTTATAAAGCTTAGTTTGGCTGCATATGAAATTCTGGGTTGAATTTTTTTTTTCTTTAAGAATGTTGAATATTGGCCCCCACTCTCTTCTGGCTTGTAGGGTTTCTGCAGAAAGACCTGCTGTTAGTCTGATTGGCTTCCCTTTGTGGGTAACCTGACCTTTCTCTCTGGCTGCCCTTAACATTTTTTCCTTCATTTCAACCTTGGTGAATCTGTGTCTTGGGGTTGCTCTTCTTGAGGATTATCTTAGTGGTGATCTCTGTATTTCCTGAATTTGAACATTTGCCTGTCTTGCTAGGTTGGGGAAGTTCTCCTGGATAATATCCTGAAGTGTGTTTTCCAACCTGATTCCATTCTCCCCATCACTTTCAGTCACATCTATCAATCATAGGTTTTGTCTTTTCACATAGTCCCATATTTCTTGGAGGCTTTGTTCATTCCTTTTTATTCTTTTTTCTCTAATCTTGTCTTTACACTTTATTTCATTAAGTTGATCTTCAATCTCTGATATTCTTTTTTCTGCTTGATCGATTTGGCTATTGTTACTTGTGTATGCTTCAAGAAGTTATCTTGCTGTGTTCTTCAGCTCCATCAGGTCATTTATGTTCTTCTTTAAACTAAATATTCTAGTTAGCAGTTCCTGTAACCTTTTTTTTTTTTTTTTTTT
>NW_016820705.1:0-2916 GCF_001698545.2 Rhinopithecus bieti | reverse complement strand
TTATTTGCGTAGAGGTGTTTATAGTATTCTCTGATGGTAGTTTGTATTTCTGTGGGGTCGGTGGTGATATCCCCTTTATCATTTTTTATTGCGTCTATTTGATTCCTCTCTCTTTTCTTCTTTATTAGTCTTGCTGCTGGTCTATCAATTTTGTTGATCTTTTCAAAAAACCAACTCCTGGATTCATTGTCCTGTAACCTTTTATCAAGGTTCTTAGCTACCTTGCATTGTGTTAGAACATGCTCCTTTAGCTTGGAGTAGTTTGTTATTACTACCTTCTAAAGCCTACTTCTGTGAATTCATCAAACTCATTCTCTGTCCAGTTTTGTTTCCTTGCTGGTGAGGAATTGTGATCCTTTGGAGGAGAAGAGGCATTCTGGCTTTTTGAATTTTCTGCATTTATGCACTGTTTTTTCCTCATCTTCCTTGATTCATCTTCCTTGATATATCTACCTTTGACCATTGATGCTAATGACTTTTGGATGGGGTTTTTTTTGTGGGCATCCTTTTTGTTGATGTTGATATTATTACTTTTAGTCTGTTAGTTTTTTCTCACAGTCAGGCCCCTCTTCTGCAGGTCTGCTGGAGTTTCTGGAGGTCCACTCCAAACCCTGTTTGCCTGGGTATCACGAGTGGAGGCTGCAAAACAGCAAAAATAGTTGCCTGCTCTTTCCTCTGGAAGCTTCATCCGAGAGGGGCACCTGCCAGATGCCAGCTGAAGCTCTCCTGTATGAGGTGTCTGTCAACCACTGCTGGAAGGCGTCTCTCAGTCAGGAGGCATGGGGGTCAGGGACCCACGGCAGAGTTTGAGGACTGTGCTCAGAGATCTGCTACTCTCTTCAGAGCTGGCAGGCAAGAATGTTTAAGTCTGCTGATGCTACAACCACAGCTGCTCCTTTCCCCAGGGCTCTGTCCCAGGGATATGGCAGTTTTATCTATTAGCCCCTGACTGGGGCTGCTGCCTTTCTTTCAGGGATGCCCTGCCCAGAGAGGAGGAATCTAGAGAGGCAGTCTGGCAACAGATGCTTTGCTGTGCTGTGATGGGCTTTGCCCAGTTTGAACTTCCTGGTGGCTTTGTTTGCACTGTGCAGGAATAACTGCCTACTCAAGATTCAGTAAGCTTCAGCATCTCAGGTCGACTTGAGACTGCTGTGCTGGCAGCAAGAATTTCCAGTCAGTGGATCTGAGCTTGCTGGACGTTGTGGGTGTGGGACCCGCTGAGCAACATCACTTGGCTACCTGGCTTCAGTCATCTGTCCAGGGGTAGTGAATGGTTCTGTATCTCTAGTGTTCCAGGCACCACTGGGGTATGAAAACGAAACAAAACAAAACAATAAACTAATTCAGCTAGCTCAGTGTCTGCTCAAATGGCTGCCCAGTTTTGTGCTTGGAACCCAGGGCCCTGGTGGTGTGGGTGCCTGAGGGAATCTCCTGGTCTGTGGGTTGCAAAAGCTGTAGAAAAAGTGTAGTATCTGGGCATATAGCACCATCCCTCATGGCAAAGTCCATTATAGCTTCCCTTGGCTAGGGGAGGGGGTTCCCTGGCTGTTTGCACTTCCTAGGTGAGGCGACACCACACCCTGCTTCTGCTCACCCTTCGTGGGATGCACCCACTATCTAACCAGTCCCAACAAGGTGATCTGGGTACCTCTGTTGGAAATGCATAAATCATCTGCCTTCTGTGTTGGTAGAAGCTGTAGACTGTAGCTGTTTGTATGTGGCCATCTTGCTAGATCATCAAAGAGGTTCTTTATGAAATAATTTTACTGAGAAAAAGGGTCTAACTAGCAGATACTGAATTCACACCTTAGTGAGGGCTGTACATAATTTGCTGAAGAGCTATCTTATGCCTAATTAAAAACAAAATAATCCTAAAATTTCTATGGTACCACAAAACACCCATAATAGCCAAAGCCATCTAAGCAAAAAGAACAAAACTAGAATCATCACATTACCTGACTTCAAATTATACTACAGAGTTTTAGTTAACAAAACAGCATGGTGCTGGCATGAAAACACATAGACCAATGGAACAGAATAGAGAATGTAGAACTCAATACATACATCTACAGTGAACTCATTTGCAACAAAGGTGCCAAGAATATACATCGGGGAAAGGACAGGTTTCCTCAACAAATGATGCTGGGAAAACTGAATATGCAGAAGAATGAAAGCAAACCCCTATCTCTCACATATACAAACAATAAATCAAAATGGATTAAAGGCTTAAATACAAGATCTGAAACTATAAAACTACTATAAGAAAATATTGAAAAAACTCTCCAGGACATTGGTCTGGGCAAAGATGTCTTAAGTAATACTCTCACACACAACCAAAGCAAAAATGGGCAAATGGGACAACATCAAGTTAAAAAGCTTCTGCACAGCAAAGGAAACAATCCACAAAGTGAAAAGAGAACCCACAGAAGGGGAGAAAATATTTGCCAACTACCCCTCTGACAAAGGATTAATCACCAGAATATATAATGAACTCAAGCAACATAATAGCAAAAAATCTGATAGTCTGAGTGAAAAATGGACAAACTATAATTTGGAGATCATGGCAGATGGGAGGCAAGACTAGATTGCAGCTCCCACTCAGACAGACAGAACAGCGTGTGGAGTCTCGCATTGTAAACTTTTGCTCCAGAACAGCTGCAGGAATACACTAGGAAAGCCAAGAGAACCTACAGATCCTCTGAGGGAAGTGGATTGCTCCTGCAGGACCTGGGAGATACCCCCAAATACTGTCGGTGTCCAAACTGTGGAAGTGGGAAAGGAAGATCATCTGCCCCCAAACACACACACTACTGGGGAACCTGAAGGTCTAGATTATGGGAGAAGATTCTGACCTTACTGGGAACTGTGGGGAAAAGAGAGGTCAGCCTGTTACTGTGTCTATATAGAAAGAAGTAG
>NW_016820704.1:0-1023 GCF_001698545.2 Rhinopithecus bieti | reverse complement strand
GCTTTTTAAAAAACATAGTTTAAGTGTATTTATAATCAAAACCATACACTTACACTAAAAAAAGACACTAACAAATTCAAATATAAAAGTATTAGGAACAGCTTGTACATATTTGAGATGTTCTGTAAGATTAGTATTTAAGAAGACAAACTCTTTTAAACATCTAATAATCAATGATGTTAAAATGTTTTATTTCTTTTGAAAAGGTCTTTGATTAGGATTTGCATTACCTTGAAAATGTATGCTCAGAACCAAGTAAAACAACACTTCAACCTTATCTAATTAATTTATAGCCTATAATTTCAAAATATATACCACAGCAAATAACTACCGAAGTATATTCTCCAACTACAGTTCATTTTTACCTACAAGGTGAATTTTCCGATAACATAATTTAATTTACAAGGAACAGTTAACTATTCTATGTTTCCTGTTTTGACAACACCAGGCATAGCCTAATTCCAATAATGCTATCACTGACCTTTCTAACTCAGTCCACATTTGTTATAAAAACAATTACCATTCCTAGTTTTGCAAGCTCCACGTCAGCAGGAGGTGCAATTGGCGTGAAAGCTACCTGATAAATGCCTCAGGGAGAGAGTGCCTCATGTCACTCAAAGATGACCCTTTCCTACTGATTAAGGAGCAACAGTGACAGGCTCTTATCAAGTTTACCGCTTAACTGGAAAGGTGTATAAAGGCATAAGGATTGCACATTCCACCAATTTTCTTTTTCATGTGAGGGTATTCATTTAATTTAACTTTCTATAACAGCATAAACAAAAATGGCAGATATTTTCTGGAGGTTATATACAGTATCTTAGTGTTAATGCATTTGTACTTGCTTAAAAATACTAAGACTGCAAAAGCACACCCTACATCCTATCCATGCTGAAATAAAATTGCTAAAATAATACTCATCAAAGGATTAAAGTAGTGGACACTTGAATATTCACATTTATAAACTAAAACAGAACACCAATTATTACTGAAAATTTCAGAAACCTACAAAACTGAAATTAA
>NW_016820703.1:0-381 GCF_001698545.2 Rhinopithecus bieti | reverse complement strand
GACATGCCCATTCTTTTCACAGTGTTAGAGTTTACTCTCCATTTCCCAGTTTATAAGTCGGTCTTTGAGGGTTCTACGAAGGGATAGTAACTGGCAACCAGAGGACTGTGTCAAGCAAGCAAATGTCTTCCATTGAATATTGGAGAGAAGTTTTCTGCACAACTCTTTTGTGATGTTTGTATTCATCTCATAGAGTTAAATCATTCTTCGGATTGAGCAGTTTGAAATCACTGTTTCTGTGGAATCTGAGAACGGACATTTGGAAACGCTCTATAGAATATACTGAAAAAGAAATAACCTCAGATAGAAACCAGAAGGAAACTTTCTGTGAAACTACTCTGTGTCACGTGAATTCCGCTCACACAATTAAGCTTCTCTTTT
>NW_016820702.1:7725-47509 GCF_001698545.2 Rhinopithecus bieti | reverse complement strand
GGCCAAGCCACTGACGCGACCCCACGTGCCAAGGTGGCCACCGTCCCGTCTGCAGCTGAGTGAGGACCCTCTCTGCAGCAAAGGCCTGTGGAACTCCCACAGGTCCTCATGTCCAGCTCATGACCATAGAGGTGGGTCAGCTTATCAGGGGCCGGAGGGGCCACCATGCGGGTGTCAACACCACGCCTATGACCGGCAGAATCCACTCCTCCCAAAGCACACGTTGGTGAAACTGCCTGCCCAGGAGGGCATGATCTCGGCTCTCTAAAGAACCTCTCATCTCACCAGGAAGGCTGTGGTTCCAGGCAGTGGCCCCCAGTGGGCACGGCTCTGTCCCAGAGCTCGTACGTACCAGGCACTCAAACCCCTTTCTGCAGGCTCCCACAGCTGACCCTGCAGCCTCGCTACTCAACGCAGGCAGGAGAGGCAGGATCCAGAGAAATGGTGCTCATGGCTCCCCTAGTCTAGGTGGCATAGAAATACAACCCCAAGGACTGGATATATCATCTCACTTTTAATCAATAAAGACAGGTTCTTCCTAAGGCAGAGAAGCTAAAAAATTTACCCTGTTCTGGCCAGTGTGACCGACATAAAGCCAAGCTAACAAAGGTTGGGGGGGAAAGAGTAGTAATAAATCTGGCTCATTCTTAGCACAGAAGAAACAAATTGCTAAAATAAATGAAAGAAAGCAATGGGAGGAAACGGGTTTCTCTTACCTGGACAACAGCATTCAGGCTAGTGTCGGCGCCCAGGCTTATTTCTGTGCCCGGGACATTGTTGCTAATCGTGGCCGGCACCACACACAGGGGGATGCAAAGCTCCTGGTGGCGGCCTCGCGCCTCGGCCATGTCGCACGCGCTCTTGTAAGCCTGAAGCAGCAGGGCCAAGCGGTTAGCGGGGGTGCCAGGTGCTCATCTGCCAGCCCCAGGGCCTGCGCTGAGGTCCAGGAAGGGACAGGAGGGGCCTGAGTCACCAGGGGAGGCCTGTTCATGCAGGTCAAGGGGCCGAGGGGAGCTCTGGAGGCCGTGTGGGAGCAGGACAGGCCTTGGCGACACGGGACTGCCTGGGCACAGCCCAGGTCCTCATGAAAGGGGAGGCCTGCAGGCAGCACAGCAGGGTGGGTATGAGGCAGACAGCAGAGCAGGTTGCAGGCAGAGGTGAGTTAGTCACGAGCGGGACAGCTCAGCTCTCAGGGTATCTCATCATGGGTAAGCGAGGCCAGGGCAGTCAGGACGTTTAAAGGCAAAGCTAGTCCTGTAGCTTTCTGCAGGCAGGCAAGGATCAGTGGGATGGGGCCCACAGCTGTAAGGACCACACCAAGTGACCGCCTTCATCATGCAGAGGCGGCCTCCACGCGCAGGCAGGGAAGGAGGCATGCAGCTGGGGTACCGACGGGCCACACTCAGCCCCACGCCACACCTCTGTTCTCCGACGGGAGGCTGCCATTTCCGCCCTAGGGAAGCCGCACACAAAGCCACACAGGCGAGCAGGAACCTGAGTTGCTGCTCTGGGGTTCCACTGGGAAATGGGCTCTGGTGTCAGAAAGGGGAGCGGTTCTGGAGCCCGTGTGCACTGGGGTTTTTCAGAGTCCACCTCAGGGTGTTAACCAAGGTAACAGCTGGACAGGTCCACACGTCCACTGTTCCCACCTCCAAGCGGCCCCACACAACAAGGTGTTTTTTTCATCCACTTGGTGGCAAAACCAACTATTTATGGTCTTGGACGTGTCCCTCTTACTATGAATATACCCACATCTGCTGCAGAAATGCTACTGTTGGGATGCAGGGCGGGGCCCACATCTCCCTGGGAGAGTTGGACAGTGAGTGACCCAGGCTCTGCAGCCCTGGTGCAACCCAAAGCATCCCAAGGCCAGGAGCCTGTGTGGGCCGAGGGCTTCGGACAGTGGGTGGAAATCCGTGGCAGGTGGGTTCACAGCATCGTGGGTAGGAGGGTAAGTTGGGTGGGTCAGTGCTGGGTGACCACGAGGTGAGCTGTGAGCAGGGCGACCACAAGGTGAGCTGTGAGAGGGGCCCCCGCACCCCATGGCATGGCCTCCATGTTCACCCAGGCCCAGCACATGCCCAGCTCTTGGGCTGCTCTGTACAGGCTCTGCCTTGCAGGCTCTGGCCATGGTAGTTTTTGCAGGACTTCAATCCAAATGTCAGCCTGCTTCTCAGCCAGAAACACTCATCTGGGGACACTCGCTGGCCTGGTGCCCAGGATGTGGCCCCGTCAGCAACACCATGTGGGGGGCTCCTTATGCTTTTCAGACAGGTGATGTCACTCCTTTACTGTGGAATACCCCAGCTCAGGACTGACCAAGACTGGCTGCAGGGAGCTGGCTGCTTCTCCAAGAAGCCCTCGCTGGAAGCCAGAGGGTGTGGGTGACCTGAGGCCAGGAGGGGCCTGAGGCACACAAGAGGGCAGATGGGGGTGTCTCGGCTCCTTAACTCCACATTGAAATCTGTGGGAATGGCCACATTGCTGCAAATCCTCTCTCCCCTCTTCCCTATCGCTCCTCTTTTCCTTCCTTCAGTCTCCAAAAAAGGAGAGGGAAGCTTCAAGACGGGGGAGACCCTGCCCAGAAAAGCATAAAATTCTCAAGACCAAACACAGCTGGGTCCGTGGTGGGGCCACTATGACAAGGAATTATAAGGCTGTGGTCACCGCCACCTTCGCGACACCTGACAGCAGCGTGGCACCCACCTACTGTGTTTCTGGTGTGACCTGATCAAGCTTACAGGACAGAGTAATGCACCAGCCAGTGCTAAGGAATGAAAGGAGTCCAACCGAAACTCCCCGCAGCCACATCCTGAGAACGTGTAACACCTACTCTGAGGTATTTCATTCATTCTCTTCCGCCCGGAAGACCCACTCGCCAGCACCGCACAGATTCTGAGGGGCTGTGGCGTCAGCTAAGCATCAATGCTGGCAAGAAGGAAATCATGAGTGAGGATGAGGACGCACGTGTCCAAAGAAGATGACAACTTCACCACATCAGATCCGCCCAGGGCTTCTGAAGCGCAACACGGCCACGTCCTGAGCCAGACTCCTACTATGGAGCCCACCCTGTGCTTGGAGGAACTTTCCTCAGCGTCCCTTGTCTCCAGCCCCAGGTACTGGGAGCATCCCTTCTCCCAGTTCTAACCAGAAACTTCCCTGGACGATGCAAACATTCCCTGGGGCACAATCACCCCGATGAGAATCACCGAATTTACTGAACAACTGGAGACATCCACAGACCCCAAACATAAATGCTGCCCAGTGTCACAGAGGGTGTGGCCGGACAGGGAAGAGACGCTCACTCCCACACGTCCTCAGCCTCCGACAGCTTCAGGACAGTGGCTGGAGCGATCTGAAGCCATCCACATCAAGTCGCCTCACGCCCTCATTTCCTGAGTTCGCCACCAGCTCCTGTTCCACGGCCAGACGAGCCCGGTTCAGACCCAAATCCAAACCTTCTCAGGATTTACCCTGTTTGGCCGTCAGTAAACAGGGCTCTGGAGAAAACAGCTGCCATGTTCACATCTCGGTCCCTCTCCCTTCAGGGGTCCACAGAGGGACCCTCGGCGGCTTTCTTGTCCCTGCCCTGGCTCCCGAGCAGCTGCAGCATTCGCCAGGGTGACCTCGATCAGCCGGCATCACCCACCCATCACCAGACTAGAACCACAGCACTCCCAAGACAGCCTCATTCCTCGGAGCTCAGGATCAGAAGGGCAATGAGGACACACGCATACACTTACCAAGGTGGCTGTGCCTGGCTAACGGGAGGCTCGACTAACTACACGCTCTAGTTCTTTCTCCATTATAATCAGTTAACTTAAGGCCCGGTGCGGTGGCTCATCCCTGTAACCCCCGTGCTTTGAGAGGCCAAGACAGGGGGACTGCTTGAGCTCAGAAGTTTGAGACCAGCTTGGGCAACACAGGGAGACCTAGTCTCTGTAGAAATACAAAAAATTAGCCAATGCACTTATAGTCCCAGATACTCAGGAGGCTGAGGTGGGAGGATCGCCAAAGCCTGCGAAGGTAGAGGCTGTACTGAATCGTGATTGCACCACTGCATTCCAGCCTGGGAAACAGAGTGAGGCCCTGTCTCCAAAAAAAAAAAAAAAAAAAAAAAAAAGAAAACAAAATTGTTTAACCTAGCTTTGAGAAACTTGAATGAATGAAAAACTGAATTTAAAACAATCGCATAATAAATCACCAGTCCCTCCAAGGGAAGTCAAAGCGGGTGGAACGGATCATTTGTGGGGTGTTTGCCTCACGTATTTTGGTTTTCAAATTTTGACCCTACACATTTGTTACATATTTACATTCTGAAAAAACAAACAAACAAAAAAAACAAGTTATTCATAGCAGAGGAATCTGGAATTAAAAAGATAGATTTTCTTCATGCCTGAAAGTGTACATCACATACCACAAGGATCTATACTTTGTGTGGAAACTTCAAAATAAAAAAAGTCACGGGGAGATGAATACCAGCTTTGTCCCACATCTTCAGATGCTCAGCTAACTGCAGTGACTGCTCTCAAATTCTCCACCCATTCCCTCTGGGCAGGTTCCAGTTAGGTAACAATTAGGGAAAAAAGAAGCTTCAATCCCTCCCATTGCACACCCATCTTTCACAGACCCAAAAATCCAGCTGAAGCCGGTGAAAGAGCAGTGAAAGCCATGCTGGAATCCCCTCTGTGGAACAGACACTCATGTTCACGTTCCCAGCGCGAAGGTCAGCCCAGAGCCGGGCCGGCCCCGCAGCAGCAAAGCCGTGACACCCGTCACCGGGAGAACAGAAGCAATGTCTAGGTCAGAGATTAGTGACTGCCAAAAATAAGGTGAAAGTTGCCCCCAAAGCCAGTGAACACAGGAAAACCTGAGCAGGTTTCCTTCGCAAAGAAATTGAAGAAAGTTTAAGATGCTCAGAAAAGCAAGAAAGGAGTGCTAAGCATTACTTACCGTATGAGCTGTATGTTAAAAGCTTGTTTTTTTTATTTACCAGTGCTAGAAATAAGTTTCATGCCAAGGGTTTACGAAAAAAAAAAGAAAAAAAAAAACTTTGAAAAATATTCATGAGAACTAAGTCGCACAAGAAAAATTAAAACTTGAGAATTACTGAAAAATTTGAGACATCAAATTTTAAAAAAATGAAATGCTTCCGGCATTAGGTACGGATCTTCAGACTCCCACCTGAATCACCAAGTATGACACACAAACATGGGGACAGGCGTGTATTTCTTTTAGCTGGGAATGGCAGCACGTGCCTGTGGTCCCAGGTACTCGGGAGGCTGAGGTGGGAGGATCACCTGAGCCCAGGAGGTCGAGGCTGCAGTGAACCGAGATCACACCACTGCACTCAAGCCTAGGTGACACAGTAAGACCTTATCTCACAAAGAAAAAAAAAAACAAAAAACAGAAGAATATATTTCTATGTTTTATTATTGTCTCTTGGCAAAAAAACTAAACTAGCCCCAATATTGCCTTAGATGTAATTTAACATCCCCAGTTTACAAAGGGGAAAATGAGGTCAACAGCCAAGAACAAAGAGATAACAAATGCAATGGTGTGTTCAGGACAGTGACTACAATTACAAAATATTCAGTTCAATTTCTACCCTCAGCAGCAAGGCAGGGGTTCGTCATAATGGGTATTGGAAGCTCAACGAAAATTTAGGCTCAGCATTAAAAAAAAAAAAAAAAAGCGGATTTTAATGCTGGTGCAATCACAGGAGACTGCGGCCCAGCCCTCCTCAGCACTACAGGTACTCACGGGCACGCCCGGGGTCTTGGCCACGCTACGTCCCCACCGGTGGCCACACAGAAGAAGAGGCAGTAAAACTTTTTGACAGTGAGATCAAAAATGTTCAGAGTCTAAAACATACTTTCTAGGGGGAAAAAAGAACGAGAAGCTCTCATTCAGGGTATTTGTAAAAGGCTGTTTCTAGCGCACTGGTAGATAAAAAGGGCCGGAGCCCTCAGTTTTAGCGTCAGCCGGCGCCCGCCTGGTGGGGCGCACACAGACTTACGTCGGTGATAGTGTTCAGGGCTGTGTCTGCCCCGATGCTGAAATCAGAACCCGGCACATTGTTGGACACAGTAGCGGGAACCATGACCATGGGCACACAGAACTCCTCGTGCTTCTCCCGGGCGGCTGACAGCTCCAGGAGTCCCAGGTAGGCCTGTCAGACAAGCGTGGGAGTTGTGGGGCGAGAGGGAAGCAGGGAGGAGGGGGTCTCGCTGGGAGAGCCTCAGAGAGAGCCACCTCCACCACAGCACACAGGGAGCACAGTAGGGCGTCACGAAACCACTACGAGACCAACACAAAGTCGCGTTAAGACCACAGACAAGAATACAAGGATCAGCAGGTTCTAAGCACAAAGGGTGCAGGACAAGATCAGTGAGAAGACTAAACCCCTCATGGGTAAGAGTCTCATTTCTAAGGTTCTTACTTTGTTTTTATTTTTTTCTTTTTGAGATAGAGTCTCGCTTTGTCACCCAGGCTAGAGTGCAGCAGCGCAATCTTGGCTCACTGCACCTCTGCCTCCCGGGTTCAAGCGATTCTCCTGTCTCGGCCTCCTGGGTAGCTGGGACTACAGGCACCTGCCACCATGCCCGACTAATTTTTGTATTTTTAGTAGAGACAGGGTTTCACCATATTGGTCAGGCTGGTCTTGAACTCCTGACCTCAGGTGGTCTGCCCGCTTCGGCCTCCCAAAGTGCTGGGATTACAGGCGTGAGCCACTGCGCCCGGCTGGTTCTTACTTTTTCTAAAAGTAAATGGAAAGGTTACCATGGGACTAATCTTCACTGAATAGAAAAATATTAGGGTCTATAGTCCAATATGTGATTTTAAACAAAATTCTAGGTATAACTACCTTACTCTCTAAGTAGCCACTGGACTCTGGACCCAAGAGAGAGAATGACTTCCACAAACCTGAAATACATCAAGAGCTCGCTGAATAGATGAGTCCCAGTTAAGGAGTCAAGCTTTTGCTTCTTGGTTAAGTTACTTTATTGGGAACTGGGTCACTCGTAGGCCACGTCTTACCACCCGCTATTCTGCCGTTCAACAATTCTCCAGCGGCAGCTGGGTCTGGGAACCTATCATCTCGGATCGTGGCCAGTAGCCAACAAGTAGCTTAATGTTTAGCCAACACAGGGCGCGGCTCACACCTGCGAGACTGGCAAGCAGGTGAAGAGAGAAACGGAAACGTACCTCAAACCCGCCGATGATCAGTAGCGCGTTGATGCTGTGCGCGCGCATCTGCCTGGCGATCTCCTCCAGGTACTTTCCCGGGAGAACGCTGCCAACAGCCAAATGGAGATTGACGTCAGACACCCCGAGCTCCACGCAGACCGCGGGATATCACGCCGGGAACCCGAGAAACTATGCTGGTCCCCACCCGGCCTCCCTCCCTCGTCTGTGGTTTTAAGGAGCGGTAAACGCTTGCCATTTCACGTACACCACTGTGGCTGGCAGACGGCAGAACGATCAGGAATCTCATCTCGAAACAGTGTTTTCATGAGAAAACGGAATAAAGCATTTCAGCTGATACCTTGACCTAAGAAGAACTCTGCTGCCCCATTAGAAAAAATAAAATAAAACTTATAATGATTAACAATAATTCTTTTCTTTTTTTTTTTTTTGAGACGGAGTCTCGCTCTGTCACCAGGCTGGAGTGCAGTGGTGCAATCTCGGCTCACTGTAACCTCTGCCTCCCGGGTTCAAGTGATTCTCCTGCCTCAGCCTCCTGAGTAGCTGGGACGACAGGTGCCCACCACCACGACTGGCCAATTTTTTGTATTTTCAGTAGAGACAGAGTTTCACCATGTTGGCCAGGATGGTCTCGATCTCTCGATCTGATGATCCACCCGCCTCGACCTCCCGAAATGCTGGGATGACAGCCATGAGCCACCGCGCCCGGCTCGATAATTGTTTAAATGGAAATTTCCAGTTTCCAAATAACTTACGTATGCATTATCCACTATTGATCTCATTTAAAATCCCATCTGCTCATACTTGCTCTCCCTCCCCCGTGCTATCACCAATGGCACATGACAGGGCTAACAAGTGCAACATCAGACTGTGCCCCCCTGGATCCCATCCCAAACCCACCCAAAGGTTTCAAGTTGATGGGAAGAAGTGAAGTACTTGTACTCTTGGTAGATTTGTAAGGCAAAAATGTTCAGGCCTGGCCATCAGAGCAGACAAATGGATGCAGCTAATTGCAAAATGACCCTGGCCCCTAAGGTGAGGTTTCTTAAGCCTCTTCAGGACAAGCCCAGAAAAGCAGCGAGGCCTCTCTACATCCTCGAGCGCAACGCCCTGGCCAGCTTATCAAGCACCTGCGCCCGGGGAGTCGGCAGCCAGTCCTCAGCCCCAGGACGCACACCGAGGGATGCATCTGCCTCTACCTAGAGCTTTACAGCCTGGGGTACCGACATGCACAGCTCATGAGAACAGCTAGGAGGCAGCCGCAGAGCTAACCCAGCTCTGAGGCTTCCCAGCAGTGGCTGGGAGTACCAGGGTCCTGGCTGTAGAGCAAAGCAAAGGGTGCAGCTAACTCCCTTGGAACTATAAGCCGGAATTACGTGGAATCCATCATTTATTACATTTGCTAAAAACCACCTTCCTTCCATATGAAATCGTGATCTGCAGTGATGACAGATATTAACATTCGCACCCCTGACATGATCAAAGGTGAGAAGAACTCAGGCTTCACCTACATTTGAAAATCCCATCGTCCCCAGCGATGCAGGGACGCAAGACTTACTACAGGTCCGAAAATGAGATTTTTAGTCTAGAATTCCTTGGGTCCTTTCTTCGGCTGTGGAAATCTGAGCCTCAAGTCACAGCTGCTCAGGGCAACCATTCCCACCAATGCTACCCGCTATCTAGGCTGCTTTAGGGTTTGCTTAGAGTGCTGTCTCCATGGCTCCGTGACAACACTCATCTTTATAACCTCCAAGTGGAGGCTTTAGGCTTGCCAGTTGACTCTTCAAATGAATGGAAATATGAATTAGAGGAAGGCATTCACAAGTTACCTCCTCATCTCTTTTACGCCCTGGGATGCCTCCCCAGCTCCCTGGAACACAGGCAGTTCCACTGGAGGGAGGACCGGTAACTACCTGCACCCCTCCCTCAGGGACGCCTTTACAGGAATCGCAAGTGGCATCGGCACCTAGCAATTCTCTTCCAGAACACGGCTCTTCCTTCTTCCTTAAAAGCAGGTCATAGAGTCAAGATTTGGAAGTTACCGTTTTGTCCCAAGGATGGAGCCTCCTTGGCCGGTCCAGCCCCCGACATCTGTCCAGCCGATTTCTTTGATCTAATGTGCAAACACAGAATGAACAATGAAAGGCAAGTTAGAAGCTAAAGTGAACAATGAAAGGCAAGTTAGAAAGTACTAAAAACAGCTTTCTGTGCTTTTTCAACAGGCTGCATTCAGGTAAAGATTTGAGAGGCAAGGCCAGGCGCGGTGGCTCATGTTTGTAATCCCAGCAATTTGGGAGGCCGAGGCGGGCGGATCACGAGGTCAGGAGATCAAGACCATCCTGGCCAACACGGAGAAACCCCATCTCTACTAAAAGTACAAAAAATTAGCCAGGTGTGGTGGCGGGCGCCTGTAGTCCCAGCTACTCAGAAGGCTGAGGCAGGAGAATGGCACGAACTGGGGAGGCAGAGCTTGCAGTGAGCTGAGATCATGCCGCTGCACTCTAGCCTGGACGACAGAGCAAGACTCCATCTCAGAAAAAAAAAAAAAAAGATTTGAGAGGCGTGTGAGACAGCATTTATCGCGATGCCTGGATGAATCAAGGCGAGAAACAGAAGAACAGCAGAGGGGCTGCATTCTCCCTGCCTGTCAGGGCATCTGCATCTTACCCCCAGCCATGTGTGAGATACGTCAGCTCCCCATATCCTGCCACCGGCAATTAAAAGAAAAGTAATATGATGGTTTCTAAATTGGTAAAAGATTAAGGGAAAATTTCTTTTCTTACAAACTTGGGAGAAAAAAAGGAAAACAGATTACTAAGCAAACTAATGTAATCACAGAAAGAGGATGCCACTGCGAGGACGGCACGGCCGCAGGAAGAGAACCTGTGGGGCTTGAACCCCAGCTCCGAAGCTTCCGGTCACGAGATTCCAGGTAAGTTCACAGATTTGGTGGACGCACTGCTATGCTACAGTGAGATCTCCAGGTAAATTACATTAGAAAAAAGATCATTCTATATCAAAAGGTAAATATTGTACAAGGTGTGTGTGTGTGTGTGTGTGTATATATATATATTTGACAGAACCATATAAATCAGGCTTGTTTTTTTCACATAAATCAGTTTTGAAGGCAATATTTCTTTAAATAAAGCAAATACCAGTTTTAGGCCAATTAATCTTTACAAGTCTGAACCAGAAAGACGGGGAAACAAGACCCACCCAGGACAGAACGGTTCCTCATCCGGTTCCTGCAGCTGAGATGCAGGTGGATGGGCCAACATGGAAAGGGGCCAGCGGTGGTGGAAGGTGGATCATCTGTGTTCCCGGGGATGCCACTGGGCATCTCCCCCCCAACTCTCTGCCACTCCTCAGTCTCCTGGGCTGCGGTCTCCTCTTCCCACCCCACTCTTAACAATGGCGCCCTGAGGACTCGGTCCCAGACCTCCTCTCTCTCCTATCTGCACTCAGGCCCTCAGGGAAGCTCTGTGAGTTCTGTGCCTTTAACTATCATGGAGACGCTGAATCCTCCCAAACCCACGTGCTGAGCTCACCACTCCTGAAGACGCCGGGACACAGTGGCCTACTGCACATTTTTGGCCGCAGGACACACACCTTCACCCCGGCATCCCTAGTCCTGTCCTCGGCCACGGGACACACCTTCACCCGGCATCCCCAGTCCTGTCCTGTCCTCGGCCGTGGGACACGCGCCTTCACCGTGGCCTCATGAGTCTCCACTCCTCATCCTTCCTGAAAGCAGTGTGTCTCAGGGCTTCCCGTCCTCTTAAGTTGCAACTCTACCCTTCCATGTGCTCAGGCCAGGAACAGGAGTGATTCTTGCCTCCTCTGTTTATGCCTGCATGTACTTAGCAAGCAAATCCCACGTACCCTCCGTGCCCTCAATATCTCCAGACCCTTGGAGGTTTCCTGCCACCTGCACAGTAGCCAGTCTGGACCCACCATCTCTTGCTAGGTGACTGCAAAGCCCCAGCTGGAAGCCCTGCCTCCTGCCTCTGCCTCGACGAACACCAGAGAGTCCCTTTAGAAAGCTCTTGGTATGGGCCAGTCCCCGCTCAGGACCCCAAATCTCACATAACATAAAAGCCAACCTCCTCAGGCTGCCCACAAACAAGCCGGCCCCGCCCCTGCAGTTCCCATCCTCACTGCCCGGCGCAGGCTCGGAGCCCACAAACAAGCCGGCCCTGGCCCTGCAGTTCCCATCCTCGCTGCCCTGCGCAGGCTCGGAGCCCACAAACAAGCTGGCCCTGCCCCTGCAGTTCCCATCCTCATGGCCCTGCGCGGGCTCGGAGCCCCTGCCCCTGTGAGCATCAGCTCCAGAGCATCCTTTCCCTCCGCCTGGGATGAGTGTCCCTCGAGGGTCCCAAGAGCCGCCTGCTCATCTGACCTGCAGCCTGGGAGCACCTTCCCCAGCGTGGCTGTCTGGGGGAACTCCAGCAGGCCCTCCTTGGCGTGCCTCTGAGCACTGCTCACTGTCCAGAGAGCAGGGGGGTCCTCAGTCACTGTCCTCTCTCCCCGTCTAAAATGCAGTCTCCACGGAACCAGAGTTGTGCCTGCTGTGCTCACTCATTTAATTCCTCATCATAAGAACTCCACAAAGTCGGAGGCCGGGCACGGCGGGTCATGCCTGTAATCCAGCACTTTGGGAGGCCAAGGCGGGTGGGTCACCTGAGGTCAGGAGGTCGAGACCAGCCTGGCCAACATGGTGAAACCCCATCTCTACTAAAAATACAAAAATGAGCTGGGCGTGGTGGCGCGTGTCTGTAATTTTGGCTACTCAGGAGGCTGAGGCAGGAGAATCGCTCGAACCCGGGAGGCGGAGGCTGCAGTGAGCTGAGATCACGCCACTGCACTCCAGTTTGGGCAACAGAGGGAGACTCCATCTCAAAACTAATAAAAAAAAGAATTTCACAAAGTAGGTATTTGTTGGCTAATCAGATAAACAAACAGCCACCAGTTCAACCCCCAGTCAGGAGCTCAGAATCTGTTTCCAGTCCTCCCCCGTGCACCCAGCCCAGTTGGCATCCCTGTGCCTCAGTTTTCTTGTAAGGAAAATGGGGATAACATCTTAGATTTAGTGTGAGGCTTAAATGGGTGAACACATGTAAATCCCGCAGAACAACTGGGCACAGCACACCTCAAGAGGTGTCACCCGTGTTCACTAAGGTTTGTATTTCAGAGGGCGCTTGTGCACACCAGACACTGCCTACTTTCCCTCCAGTGCCCGGTTTAAACCAACCACAGCCTCCAAGGCGACGCCACCTTCCTTCTCTCCTACAGTCAGGGCCATCAGACCCCAGAGGCACTGCCATTCCCCAGCACCTTTTCAGAAAATTCAAAAGCACATCGCACCTTGGGCTCCATTTGAGGGCCTGACACCTATCTTAGGGTGAGATTTCACTCCAGAAGCAATGCCTTAAATAAGTAGTCATTCAGTCACAATGTCACAGGATCCTGGACTGAGGCGTGAAAAGGTGTGAGGGCCGTGGAGGGGCCCCCATTCCACTGTGCTTGGAGCCAGGGTGTCTGCCCGCCTATGGCATCCTGCGTGACTCACCTGGCCCTTGGCGAAGCCATCAAAGCCATCGTAGATAGCGAGCATCCTGTGGCCGTCGGCAATGCCCACGCGCACAGCTGAGCGCACGGCCGCGTTCATCCCAGCCGCGGGCGCCCCCACGTTGATGACAGCCACGTTGCAATTGGTCTGCAAAACAGAAGGCGGGCGAGCACTGGGTCACAGGCACATGCAAGCTCCATTTGCTGCACACTGTGGCAGTGGCCCATGCCGTGCCAGGCCTGAAAACCCATGGCCTCATTCAGTGAGGCAGAGGCCATGAGGGGAGGCCCGCAGGAGAGGTCGGGGGCATCGCGGGAGGCCGGCCACCGACCTTTGGGATCTGATCGTCCGGCAGCTTGATGGCAAGTCGCTTGTAGGTGTTCAGGTTGCCCGCAAAGCTCCTAAAGGAAGAGGGTGTTGTTGGATCAGAGTTGGGAACACCACACACAACTTGGGGCTCATGCAGAGAAAAGCGGCTTATCTGCCAGCACTCAATGTGTCTACCAACCATCTGGGCAGGAGGAGGAGGCCCCAGGAATCCACGCGCGCTGCAGAGCCCTTAACCGCGACCCGCAGTGCTGTCCGTGTCTGGAGGAAATGGACTGAGAAAAGGGTATGCTTCTATACTTCATAACTTTCTCTTGCAAAATGAGGGCCACAGCCGGGTGCGGTGGCTCAAGCCTGTAATCCCAGCACTTTGGGAGGCTGAGGTGGGTGAATCATTTGAGGTCAGGAGTTCGAGACCAGCCTGGCCAACATGGTGAAACCCCATCTGTACTAAAAATACAAAAATTAGCTGGATGTGGTGGCACGCGCCGGTAGTCCCAGCTACTCGGAAGGCCAAGGCACGAGAATTTCTTGAACATGGGAGGCAGAGGTTGCAGGGGCTGAGATGGTACCACTGTACTCTAGCCTGGGTGACAGAAGGAGACTCCGTTTTTTGTTTTGTTTTGTTTTTAAAAGGCCATAAGTCACCTTGTGCCTTAATCTCATTAGCTCCTAAATCACCACCACCTTGCCAAAAAGGACCAATGGCAACTTTAGAAAATGATTTCTCTCTAACCAGTCACCAGGGCCTGCTACTGCAAATGTGGTGCTGTGAGTCCTGCCTGACTTTCTGAGTTTTCATACTGACATGGAATAAGCACAACCCCTAGGCACATTTGCAGTGGCCAGGCCCGAGGGGTGTGTGTTCCTGACAGAGCGGAGCTTTCTCCAAAGCACCTCACCTCCCTCGGAGCCGAACCGCATCTTGAAATCTCCTCTCGTCCATCGCCTTCTGCACATCCTGAGTCTTTTAAAACAATGATGAAAAGAAGAAAGAATGTGTCAGAACTTGGTGCACCATGGATGGGGTGGGTGGAGGCTGGCTCGGTCCTTCCCACCAGCCCTCTCCAGTCTGACCCAGGCCGCCGGCAGCCCCAGGGTTAATGGTCTAGACGACTGGCCACCAAGTATAACCTAATGCTGGTTGGCAGCCAGCCCCTCACTGCCCGGCTGTGAGGTCAGAGCCCTGGGGTCTGCTTAGCTCAGGAGGCTTCTGAGGAAAAAGAGGAGGTGTCACCTGCTGTTTATG
Source organism: Rhinopithecus bieti (assembly GCF_001698545.2). Taxonomy (NCBI): domain Eukaryota; kingdom Metazoa; phylum Chordata; class Mammalia; order Primates; family Cercopithecidae; genus Rhinopithecus; species Rhinopithecus bieti. The sequence goes on along the minus strand of NW_016820702.1, from coordinate 33,155 downwards.
GACACAACATTGTGAAGATTTAACCCAAGAGAACAAAGCCAGAGGAAATGAAATCTCTCAGGCATGGTTCTAAGGAATTCTCAATTTGATTATGGTGGGGAAAAACAAAAGAAAACACATCAGCTCACTGGGGAATGCGGGACGGGAGTGAGGTCACAGCGGGCGGGGGAGCAGAGGGGCCCGGATGGATGCCCTGGGACATGGGGCTAGGAGTGATGCATGCCAGGCAGCCCTGGGCAACGTCAGGATCCCGGGGAAGTTCTTTCTCGTTCTAAACTTCAATTTCCTCCTCTGTAAGATGAGAAAAATACTCCTACTTTCAGCAATCTCTAAGGTTATTCAAACATGTCAGACCCTCAGGAAGACGCCTGACAAATAGCAGGTGCACAGGTGCACAGTAGTGGCTCCCTCCGCTTTAACAACAAAGCCACACAAGGTGGTTTCAAGGTCAGGGCAAGTGACACCTACCATGATCGTCTCTAGACAAGCAGAGACACGAGACACAGGCTAAAAATACATGTACTGCATGTGGTTCAGTGCTCTGAGCCTTTTAAGCCTACTGCCTCTCACATGCACACAGGCACACACTAATATAGACAAGCAGAGACACGAGACACAGGCTAAAAATACATGTACTGCATGTGGTTCAGTGCTCTGAGCCTTTTAAGCCTACTGCCTCTCACATGCACACAGGCACACACTAATATGCAGACACACACTACCTTGTACTCATACCAACATGCACACATATGCACAGAAACATACCTGCACACACAGACATGCAGACACATACTACCTCTCACATACACACACATGCATATAAACATACACGCACAGAGACATGCAGACACAATACCTCACATATTCACATACACATATAAACACACATGCACACAGGGTAACATGCAGACACACTCGCTCACACTCAAACATGCATACCCATGCATATATACAAACACATGCAGACACAAACTACCTCACACACTCACAAACACACACAGATGCATAAACCTGCATGTACATGCATATGCAGAGACACACATGCACACACTATACATACACACACAGACACAAGCCTTCACACACATACACACAAATACTATTTTCTCCCTTGGGCTTTTGGAAATTATGTTTCCAAGGTGACTTTCAACAAGTCCCTGACTCGATTGCTTCATGACTTCTTTGTGTGTGCTAAGAGGCCTTTACCTCAGGGTCACTGGAAAGACCCAACAAAACAGGAGCCACGAATGAACTCTGAAAAACAACAGCCGGCCGTGGGGGCTCACACCTGTAATCCCAGCACTTTGGGAGGCCGAGACGGGCGGATCACGAGGTCAGGAGATCGAGACCATCCTGGCTAACACGGTGAAACCCCGTCTCTACTAAACATACAAAAAAAAAAAAAATTAGCCGGGCTTGGTGGCGGGCACCTTTAGTCCCAGCTACTTGGGAGGCTGAGGCAGGAGAATAGCGTGAACCCGGGAGGCAGAGCTTGCAGTGAGCCAAGATAGCGCACTCCAGCCTGGGCCACAGAGCGAGACTCCATGTCTAAGTAAATAAATAAAAAATAAAATAAAATAAAACAAACTTCGAATGCAGCTAACTCCACAGTCACCTCCACTACTGAACAATGCCTGGAAAGCGGGAACTGCTTTTCCCTTTGTTCATTTGCAGGCAGCAGCTCCCTGGCCCGAGAAGGGTGGGTGCATCTTCGGGGGACCAGAGTCATCCCTGTGTCCCATCACAGACCTGAATGTCCTTGGGGATAGGAGGACAGGAAGTGGCTGAAACTGGAGAAGTTTGGGAAGGTCCCACCTTCCCCTACAAAATACCGCCCCGCAGATCTCTCTCACGCCCGCCTCCCTGCCACTCTGTCCACAGATCTCTCTCACGCCCGCCTCCCTGCCTCCCTGTCCACAGATCTCTCTTGCGACCGCCTCCCTGTACTTTGTCCTTCTGCAGCGCCTGGTGCACTGGGGCCACCTGGAACCTCTTCGACTGTTGGGATCCCAACACTCTAGACCCACCTCAGGAGAGGTTACAACTACGTGCCACAAGGACGGATGGTAACTTAGAAAACCAAAGAGTGAAGACAGCACAGGTTCTGCAGGTGTGGGTGAGAACACAAGCCTGCTCCCTCCCCATGGACAGCTCACCCCCTTCTCAGAAAGGCTGTGTAACCCAGCGTGCACCGACAAGACACCCAAGGTGCCCAGGCTGGCCTGACAAGCAGCGTCTGTCCCCAGCTGCCCCCGCCCCGCCTTTGGCCATGGGCTGCCCACTCACCATCTGCACGCACTCCATCAGTGGCAGGCGCACAGCGTGATTCCCGTTCAGCGACACGACGCAAGCTGGGGTGTCCGGGGTGGCCTCTAGCAAGGCGATGACCGCCTCCACTCCCATGCGGCTGGCCTGGAAACCAGGTCCATGTGGGTCAGGGGCAGCCCCCCGCCCTGCCCCGTCCCTGTCACCTCCTGCTATCTTTCCATGACCTCCAGTGATCTCAGTCAGGTGCTCACAGCCCTCCCCACTTGCAGCCCAACTCTTCAGAGCAAAGCGATTTCCACTCCTTTAGAACTGGCAAGATGGGAACAGAGGGGAGGTCAGGGCCAGACGGAGAGCAGGAGTGTTAAGAGCTGAGTTTGTACTTGGGATTCCTGCTGCCCTGAGTCAGTTTCCAGAAACCCACACAAGGAACACAGCCTTTCTGCCCTGGGGTTGTGTCCTCTGGGGTCCACGTCATCCTAACAGCAGGCACTGCCTTCCCACACTAGAGAGCTCTCCCCGCATCTGAATGGCTGTAGGCCTAGAGACTGGTCTGCACCAAAGGTCTCAAGGATCGTCAAGACGAGGGCCGGGCCGCTGGCATCTCTGGGGGAGCATCCTGCCAGCCTCTGTGGCCAGCTGGTGCCTGCGCCTCTCCAGAAACACTTCCTCCTAGAGACCCTGTGAAGATGCCCAACCCTCCCATCCTCACCAAGATCCTGTCGAATGCCGAAGGGGTCCCTCCTCTCTGCACGTGCCCAAGGATGGTCACACGTGTGTCGTAGCCCAGCTGCGTGACGACGAGCTGCAAGGAAACGTCTTGTTAGGACGCGGAACCGTGATGCGGACACAGCAGCCCAGATCTGGAAGCAGGTACTGGGCACTAAAAAAGGTTTTTCGCTCTTTCTTCAGATCTAAATGGGAAAAGTTATTTCTGAATTTTGTTACCTAGCAGAACATTTAGTATATATAACAGGCAGCTGAAACTCGGTTTTAAAAATAATACTTTTGTTACCAAAGAAAATCTTGGCTCGCACCTAGAAAACGAATGCAAGTCACATGTTTGGTGCTTTAACAACAACAACAAAAAGTTTCAGTAGCTTGCATTTAAACTATTAGTTATTTTACAAAAATGTAAACATTTTCCTTTAACCAGCTTAAATTTGTTTAGCTGTGATTTGACAGCACAACCCAGTCTAATCAAGGCACTGCCCTCGCCCCACCCCACGGGCACGCTGGCCCGGTGACCTGGAGAGGCCACTGACTGTCTCTGGAACTCAGCTTACTCCTCTGTAAGAAGAGTGGGGCTGGGCTATGTGAATTTCATGGTTCCTTCTTGGTCCATTGTCCTGTAATTTAATTATAATTAAGTGGGAAATAAAACCTTTGCCTCGACTTTATGGATTACCACTTATAAATATTGGCAGATGTCTTTCCCAGGTGTCTGTCACCGTTTTCATATCCAGAGACATGTTTTGCTCCTTAACTGACCATAACAAAGCACAATAAAGAACACGACTTACAAAGGCAGGTGAGGACGTCTTCTGCCCTGCGGCTGCTAGAGCCAGAGCCCGTCCCCAGCCCGTCTACAGCAGGAGCCCAGCCCATGGCATCAGAGTCCTCTCCAGATGGGCGGGCACTGAGCAAGCCCCAGGGCATGAAGCCTGCCAGAGCCCGTCCCCCGGCAGGGCCACCAGGACACAGCGGCTTTCTTTGTGAGTAAGAATGCGCTCAGCTGATGCTCTGGGTTACGGGAGGGCACAGGGAAGAGCAAGGCGCCGCCTTTTCCCACTGTGGCAAACAGAAGCCCAGGTCAGCTGCCAAGTGTTCAGTCCTCATTCTCAGAGCAGCTCACGTTTAAGAGCCAGAACACTCTATTCCAAAGAACACGTGTGACCACTCGAGCTGACCTCCTCTATGTCTGCTGGGGAGTCCCGGAACCTCTGGGGCTCGGCAAGAGGGGACGCAAGCAGAACGGGCTCCCAGGAGCGGGCGCTGCATGTTTCCCATGCTGTCCAACTTCTGAGTTGTTATGAAAATGTTTTAAATATCAAGGATAAAAAGTTAATAATTCAATGTTCTAAACCAAGCCTGCCCATGATGCTAACCTCCCCTGCTTCCAGGCAGAAACCAAGGGAAAGTGAACAGTTGCACGCACTCACCTCTTTGATTTTCTCAGAGGTAATGGGTTTATTTTGGGTATCAATTGCTCCTTCAGCCACAATAATAATATTCAGCCTTTTTTTCCGGGCACGGTTCTGCAGACACAGAAAATTAAAGCTCTCAAATTCCTAATCCCATTCTTAGCAACAACTGCAACAAAACCACAGAAATCTGTCTCAGACTGAACTAGCCTCTTTCTGGGCAGGAATCTTTGCCCAGCTTCCTAAGAGCTGCTTCCCAATGACATCAGAAGGTGGTGAAAGGTGCTCTGGATGACAGCAGGGAGGGATGGGATGAGAGGACGGGCAGGGGTGAGAGGAGGGGCAGGGGTGAGGTGAGGGGCAGGGGCGGGTGAGGGGCAGGGGGGAGGAGAGGGGTAGGGGTGAAAGGGCAGGGGTGAAGGGGCAGGCAGGTGTGGCTCACTGGAAGAGAGCTTTTTGGGATTGGGAGCTCATATCAACCCCACAGACAGAAATGTGCCCCCAGCCAGCCCTCGGTGGAGGGCGCTGTGTGACTGACAGGGTTCCCAAGGGGAAGGACACAGAGATGGACCCCCAACAGGCCGCCTCGTGCACTCATGGCTTTCTGCGCCCCCCCTCCAGAGTGTTCCTGCCACCTCCCTATAAACCACTCCTCCTGGCCCCTCCCAGGGGAGGCCCCCGAAGCCTGGCCCACTGGGATGAAGTTGTATTGCGGCACAGGCTCCAGCAGCAGAGAGGCCGGGACAGAAAACACAGTGGTGAGCGAACACAGGGCCCACACAGTGGGTTTCTGGTGGCCACAGTTGCACCCCGAAAGGCCTTGCACTGCTGGGCCGCCGTGCTGCTGTCCCCCATTGTCTTCCTATGCTCACAGCAGTCCGTGAGCCCTAAAGAGGTCATCGAAAGGGAACCCAAGCGACCATCCACGATGTGGACTAACTCATCTCAATGGATTCGCTTTCTATAAAGTCCCCCATTAAGACCTGCCCATAGAAAATGGTAGTGGTTGGCTTGTGTGGAGCCTGGAGCCAGCAGTGCCTGAAGTCCACTGCCAGAGTCAGGCACACATGGGGCATTCTAACCAGGCCTCACTCTGTCCTCAGACTCAGGTCTTAAATGAAGACCTCTCTGCCTTGAGTCTCAGCCTTCATAGAGGAAACATGCCCCACCTCACAGTCCATAGAGTGAAATACAAAGTGTGAGCAAACTGGAGACAGAGAAATACTTTCACGTGCTTAAAATGCCGTCCCAACTTGGGATCCTGATAAAGCAATCCAGCCAGCCATTGCCCGCTATCGACGGCCACCGGGACCCACATACTCCGAGAGTTTGACACACATCTGCAACTCACCAGGCCATCCTCAGGGGGGGGGGGGGGGGGGGGGGGGGGGGGGGGGGGGCGGAGATTCCGGAAGGAACACCCAGTCTGCACCGCAGGCCAAGGCGCTCACCAGGGCCAGGTACCTACGTGGACAAGGCAACAGCATCGACACCCCAGAAGGATCCTTCCCATGAGGGTACCCCAGGCACCCCACTCAGTGACAGATGGGCAGATCTAATGCCAGGTATGAAGCAGGACGCCGGTCCCTCCAGGACTCTCCACGGGAGCATTCAGGATGTAGGGTACAGCCTTGGGGAGATGACGCTAAGGGTCCCCAACCCGAACCGCGGGCACTGGACCCAGCGCAGGTACATACCCACAGTGTCGTCCCATCACCTCCAGAACGAAGGTCCTCTGGTGGCTGAAAGAAAAACAGAGGGAGCCCCGGACACAGCTCAGAAAGCAGAGAAACACAGGGAGCACCCACTCAGCCCAGACACAGCTCAGAAAGCAGAGAAACACAGGGAGCACCACTCAGCCCCGGACACAGCTCAGAAAGCAGAGAAACACAGGGAGCACCCACTCAGCCCGGACACAGCTCAGAAAGCAGAGAAACACAGGGAGCACCCACTCAGCCCGGACACAGCTCAGAAAGCAGAGAAACACAGGGAGCACCCATTCAGCCCTGGACACAGCTCAGAAAGCAGAGAAACACAGGGAGCACCCACTCAGCCCGGACACAGCTCAGAAAGCAGAGAAACACAGGGAGCACCCACTCAGCCCCGGACACAGCTCAGAAAGCAGAGAGAAGGGGCTTTGACAGCCGAGTTAGCCAGGAGGCCTGCAAGGACCTAGGCTTCAAAAATGGTTCATTTTCTACTAAGGCAAACGCTATGCAGTAGCCTTCCAGACTCCTGTGAGGAAAGTGACTTGAGCCACCTCTGCGCTCTCCAGTTGCACATTTGACACCTCGCCTGCCTGTGCCCAGGACACACTCATACTCCCAGGCCCTGTGCTGGGCTCTTTCCCAGATACCTTCTCTATTGGGCACAGTTGGTGGCTGCTGTCAAGAGCCACGGCTGGATCTCTCCCAGGGAAACAAGTGCGTGCCAGTGTCACTAAGTGGTTAACGCCCAGAGACTGGGTATTCCCAGGGAATGGAAAAATCCAACTGCTCCGAGCAGCCTTCCAACTTAGTGATTTTCCACCAACTGTGGGGTTCATGCCCACGCACTGAGAATGTCCAGTGAGGCATCACTGGGAACAGGACACACAGAAGACTGGGAGGCACCACACTGGGGACTGGATACAGCACTCTCTCAGTCTCAAGCACCTCATCCTTAAAGGGGAGACACTTATTCTATTTACCATTTCACATGGTTTTCATGCAAATTGCTTCAGAAATTGTAGGGTGTCCCACAGAGTCATTAGTGATGATCTGCCGAGTCTAGAGCACCTCGGATCAAATGCTGTGGCCCCACCACACTTTGTGAATCCATAGGTTACACAGGGCAGGACATCGCTGGCCGCATCTCTAATGAGTGGTGTGGAAAATCCATACCACAGTTTACTTCTTGCCACTCCTTCCGGAGATGTTTGGATAGGACATTCAGATAATTATTATTTTGTTTCTTCCTTTCAAATTCTAATCAATAGCTTTCTTTTATCATCAGGTTAAAAACAAGGAATGTTTTAAAATTAAAAATGGAAAGCAGACCAGAGAACAATTTTCTGGCAATAGTTCCTAAAAGTCAAGTTACGAGCCAGCACCAGGACACCCAATCTGCAGAATGTTCTAGAGCCTGTGGTAACATCTGAGCTGGGCACACATCGGGCCCCACGTGGCCTCCTGCCGGTTCCTCTGAGCGCTTTACCTCTGGGCCGTGGTCATGATGGCGTCAATGACCTCGATGATCCTATGCAGGGCGGAGTCAGTGCCGATGGTCATGTCGGTGCCGCAGAAATCATTGTCAATGGAGCCCACCATGCCCACCACGTTGAGGTAGGCGTACTTCTGCACGGCCTCCTTATCGATCTGGCCTGTGTGGGGAGCAAACAGCAACACAACCACTCTAAACAAACACTCGAAACTCTTTGATTTGTTACTGGTATCATTTATTTATTATCATTTTTTTGAGACAGGGTCTCACTCTGTTGACCAGGCTGGAGTGCAGGGGCACTATCATAGCTCGCTGCAGCCTTGAACTCCTGGGCTCAGGCGATCCTCCTGCCTCAGTCTCCTGAGAAGTTAGAACTATGCCTGGCTGATTTCTAAATTTTTTGGTAGAGCCACACTCTATGTTGCCCAGGCTGGTCTTAAATTCCTGGGCTCAAGAGACCGTCCTGCCTTGGCCTCCCAAAGGGCTGGGATTATAGGTGTGAGCCACTGCCTGGGTCAATTCTTTATTTCCTCAGAACTCAATGCAACCGGATTCTGCATAGTTAAGGAAAGAGAAGCCAGACAAAGCTGGCAGCAGTTACACACAATGGGCGCTGTCACCTGGCACTTAGACAAGAGCAGTGGATTCGAAAAATAAAAGAAAGGATCCACATTTGCAATTGGTAAACAAAAATCTCAGTATTTCCTGGCAACAGCTTCAGAGAATGACACGGCTTTGAACAAGGATATGTTACAATTACGGAATTGAGAATCTAAGACACTAGGCCATCTTCACATTGATTTCTCATGCATCTGTGGGAAGCTGGATCGTGGGCGGGCATCTACCTCGCACTCAGGACAGACCTAGGCTGCACAGCTCTGTATAAAGGGAGTCGGAACCATCGAAGGGCCAGGGGCAAGCTTAGGCCTGGCCTCGGGGCCACTGTCCTGCTCTGTACACTCAGGAGGCTGTGCCAGACCAGGACAACGTGGACAAGCAAGAACTGTGAGGCCTGGCTGCTTCCAGCGGGCAGTGTTCTCCGTCCCCTACAAGGATGTTCACAAGCCTGGAGACAGCTGCTTTGCCTCAAAGCCGCCTCTCATCAAGTTGCTATTAAACAATATGCTTCCCTGGACATATTTAATATTGCATTGAAATTATATAACAACTGCTTCAAGGGAGAAAAACTACACTTTGGGAGGCTGAGGTGGGTGGATGACCTGTGGTCAGGAGTTCGAGACCAGCCTGGCCAACACGATGGAACCCCGTCTATACCAAAAATACAAAAAAAAGTTAGCCGGGTGTGGTGCATGTCTGTGATCCTGGCTACTCAGGAGGAAGAGAAAGAGGCAGGAGAATCGCTTGAACCCAGAAGGCAGAGGCTGCAGTGAGCCAAAATCGCATCACTGCACTCCAGCCTGGGCAAGGGAGACAGACTCCATCTCAAAACAAGCAAACCAAAAAACCTACATACACACAGGACTCTCAGAAACGCTTTCCTAAGTAGTGTCAAAGGTGGTACCGGATGATGTATTGGCAGAAATTTATCTAAATAAATAAAGTCTTGTGAAAACTTCAGTTCTAAGGGACCCCAGTGAGCTGGAGAGATACAATGTGAGGGCTGAAAGGCGGACGCTGGTGTCCCAGGCGGCTGGGGACCTGGCCCACCACAGCTGAGTGGCTGTTTGATTCCTCATCTGTAAATGGGATGATCTAAAAACTGGCTTGGATGGCTGTCGTGAGGATTCCATAAAACTATCTGTGTCAAAGGTCAAAGGGTGCCTGGCACATGGTAAGGTTAAATTACTAGCATTCTTATGATTGCTGCTATTGTTTTTTGAGATCATAAAAAGTCCTGAGATGATGACCTGGAAGATCTGTGAGAACAGGTGCTTCTGCTGCAGTGAAGAGGGAAACATGTCCGTTCCAAAGCTCTGAAACAGGGCAAAAGCCCGCAGGACACAGGAGCAGGCTTCCACTCACCATTCCTGGCCAGCTCCTCCAGCAGCCCGCTCCACTCCTTCCGGAAGAGGTTGGCCCCGGTGAGGCTCCCGTCCCCGCCGATCACACACAGGTTGGTGATGCCACGCTGCAGCAGGTTGCAGGCGGCCTTCAGGCGGCCTTCCCGCGTGCGGAAGGCCTGGCACCGCGCACTGCCAATGATCGTCCCGCCCTGGGAAAGACGACACCAGCTTACTCATCTCCTCACAGCATGACAGAAAGCCAGGTGGATGGCACACACAGGCTGACTATAAACAGGGGGTGCTGGAATTTACGTTTTTCTCATTTTCACCTTGCCAGTAACTAGCTATGAAAGACTATGATTTTCCTGTTTTTAGTCCCAGACCAGCATTCCACAAAGACAAGCGCATCACACCAGGAGGAGCCAGGGAGGGGAGGAGCCAGACACACAGCAGCCATCAGTTAAATACATGGAGCAGGAACCAGCCTGTGGGGTCACAGCAGCCGCCCCAGCACCGGCCAATGAGCTCAACCAGATCCACGTGGAACCAAAGAGGAGCCCACTGCCATCAAGCATGCCGGCCAGGACAAGGGAAGTGGCATGACCAGTGGCCAGGCTCTCCCTCCAGTCTCCCCTTACAGCACCTGCAGGTAAAACCAGCAGGAACCTGGGGCCAAGGGGATTTTTTTTTGCACCACATACCCGCTGCCCCTTTTAAAGAGCTACGTGTTCAGGAACTTAAATTATTTCATCCAGACTTCCAGGGGACATAGACCATGATGCATCACACTTGGTTTTCCAAAAACGAAGAATTGGTGGGATCGACAAATGCAGGATTCATTTAAATAAAATCATGAATGCACCAACAAACTCCAATCCAGACTGGATCCCTAAACGCATGCTGACGTCATCAAGCAAGGTGCTCATAAGCGCAGCAGGGGTTGTCTCCGCGCTGGAGGCAAGGGCTCTCCCTGGCTTCGGTCTGCACGCAGCTCCCAGGAAACCCCTGCATTGATGTGACTGCCTGTTTCTTCTTTTTTTTTTTTTCTTGAGACGGAGTCTCACTCTGTCGCCCAGGCTGGAGTGCAGTGGCGCAATCTTGGCTCACTGCAAGCTCCGCTCCTGGGTTCACGCCATTCTCCTGCCTCGGCTTCCCTAGTAATTGGGATTACAGGCACCCGCCACCACGCCTGGCTTTTTTTTTTTTTGTATTTTTAGTAGAAACGGGGTTTCACCATGTTAGCCAGGATGGTCTCCATCTCCTGACCTCGTGATCCGCCCACCTCGGCCTCCCAAAGTGCTGGGATTACAGGCGTGAGCCACCGCGCCCGGCCCATGAGTGTGTGTTTCGATACACCAGTGGTGCATGCACACAGCTCATTTTCACATATGAAGACTTATTAGTATTCCAAATTCCAGAAAAGTTCATATTTTTACATGAAACCTACCACCATTTAATTTGTCAAAGCATTATGAAAAGGTTACAAAATCTGAAATTCACTCCACACGATCCTGTGTCACTGGCACGGAGTGTGACCTGAGACCACTTACAACCCGGCCCCCAAGGCAGATGAGGGTGGGGGCGCAGAACAGGGCAGGGGTGCTCTCCAGACTCTGCCTGGACAAAAAGCCAGGGGCCAGCATGAAAGCCAGCACGATGGGAGGTAGAGTCAGCAACCCAGAAACTCCCACCAAAAAGACAAAAGAGGTGGCTTCAACTTAGGAACGAAACCAGGATAACTGGGCTGCAGAGGAGTGGGTACCATTCCCACTCCCTCGCTCGCTCGCTGACACACACACACACACAGACACACCCCACACACCTACACATACACACACACCCCACACACACACCTACACATACACACACATACCCCACACACGCACACCCCACAAAGACACACCACACACACACAGACACCACACACACCTGCACATACAAGGAAACCACATATACACACATCCCACACAGATACACACTCACTGGCCACAAACTCACACAGTTAACACATACACACGGGCAAACCACACATACTCAGACTCACATCTACATACACACACCAAACTCACACAGTTACATACACACTGAGATTCACACACCACATATACCACACGCAGAAACACAAACTCACTGATACACACACACACTTCAGCCCTCTGTTCACGTCATCTTCCTATGTCAATCACGACCACAGAATGGAAACGCTCCCCTGTGTGAATTCAGCCCACAATGTCCTGATGTTTTGCAAATGTTGCTCCACCTAACTTCCGTGGTTGTCAAAATTCCCTCCACCTCTCTTCCGATGTGGCAGAAATCAGGAGGCGCCCAGTGCAGAGACAGCCTGAGACCAGCAGGAAGGTGTGGGCCTCACGAGTGTCTTCAGCGGGGAGGCACCGATTTGGATTATTTGTATTAGCAAATACTCAAAGTGAGTCACAGATTAACACATGCATTTCTAAAGATCAAACCACAAGTAAAGAGCTTCTCACAGTCTGTTCTGTCCACATAATCTCTATTTCTCAACTGATCTGCGCTCAAGTGTTCTGGGAATTTGCTACACATGAAAGAGACTCTAACTCAGAGAATCCCGTGGACAGCAGCCCAGTACGCACCACTTGCAGGATGCTGGAGACGCTCTCCCAGTCGGCCTCCGCGATGTTCGCACCTCCGTCCACCATGCCCTGGTAGCCCTAGGGGAGAAAGGGAGAATCTTTTAAAACTGAGATAAACTTCACTAAATGGGAAGTGATCCTTAAATTATATAAAATGGGAAAAATAACAGTGAATGTCAGATCCTGAGCATCCGCTGGTCAGAGGACAGGGCAGTTCCAGCGCTGGATGAAAGCAGGGAATTGTGGGAAAGCCCTCACACCGAGTCCCTAGTAATGGGAACTTCTGCCCCAGCGCTGGATGAAAGCAGGGAATTGTGGGAAAGCCCACACACTGAGTCTCTAGTAATGGGAACTTCTGCCCCAGGGCTGGATGAAAGCAGGGAATTGTGGGGAAGCCCTCACATTGAGTCCCTAGTAATGGGAACTTCTGCCTAGACTCAGCCTGAGAGTGCAACGAGGAATCAAGCCATTCTCCTATGGCCCACCGTTTTCCGAGAGGTTGAAAGGGGTCACGTTCACCCAACGTGTTTATCATACTTCAGCACAAACTCACAGGCACACAGTGTTGTCGACCACAGGACATACAAGGGAGCATTTTATCAGGGGCTCCGTCTGCCAAGGCAACCTGGGCCACTTGAGATATATATTAAATATTATTAAACAGCACAGCCGAATAATTGTCTGCCTTACCCTCCATTAATGACACCGCACTGCATTAGGGAATCAGATATCAATATGTGAGGACATATTGATAGAAGAAGCCCAAGGACAATTACCTTTCAATGCTAAATGCATCCCCATCTTTTTCTCCACAGAATGTACAAGATTAGGAAATGCAGCAATACCCATTGGTACCTTCATCTATGTAACTCGCTTTCCACAGGATTTAACCTTAAGAAGGAATAACTATTAGGGATTTAGAAAAGTTCACAATAGATTATTGTTGGATTCGTAAGCCCTCCTTAGTGAGGGTCAGGAGGACAGAAAAAAGGAAGAAAGGTTTTTAAAAAGGAAATGATTCATAGATTACGGAGTTCTGTATATAAATTAATCAATAGTGCAGGCACCTTGATAGCTGGCCAATTTGTATACTTATATTTATAAATGTAAATTTCCATCAGAAACATTATATATACATATATGTTTATTTTATTTTGAGACAGAGTCTTGCTCTGTCGCCCAGGCTGGAGTGCAGTGGTGCAATCTTGGCTCACTACAGCCTACATCTCCCTGGTTCAAGTGATTCTTCTACCTCAGCCTCCGGAGTAGCTGGGATTATAGGCATACACTACCACATCTGACTTATTTATTTATTTATTTATTTATTTATTTATTTATTTATTTATTTTTAAGTACAGACAGGGTTTCACCACATTGGCCAGGCTGGTTTCCAACTCCTGACCTCAAGTGATCTGCCTGCCTGGGCCTCCTGAAGTGCTGGGATTACAGGTGCGAGCCACCACGCCCGGCCATGTGTGTGTTTATAATTTAGTGTCATACATGTAATAAACAAGAAAGGAGAAAACAGTCTGGAATGGAACAGAACCCAAAGCAAAGCTGGTTCATTTCAGCGATGGCAGCCCCGTCTGCACCTCCTGCGACCCCTCCCAGGTACCCAGCCACTGGCTCACAGGCTGGTATAGGCACTGCTCATCACCAGGCCCCTACCTCCATGGTAAAGCAGTGAAACATCTTCTAAACATAGCCCAGTCTCACTCGAGGGATTATTATTATTATTGTCTCCCCTTGCTATGAAAATAGATTTCCCTTGCAGTGCAGATGAGCCCAGTGTAGCTGTCCCCCTGGAGGGCGAGGGTGAGCAAGTGTGAGGTCAGACGCAGGTCTCCCCTCTGCACAGGGCACCCTGGGAGGCACCGTTTCTGTTCTGTCCCGCTGCGGGTGCTCTAGTCCACACAAAGATGCACCAGGCACAGACGGCCACATGCAAAGCCGCGAGTGACTCCTGGAGGCCATATTCCTTAGAATATTAGAAGTACAATAGGTAGGAGGGTGGGCGAGTGGATATATAAATAAAGAGATAACCTAGCCTTGGGGTTGCATTTTTAGTGATCTCTACCACCCCAAACTCCCAGGTCTCTGCTAAGAATTATGCTTCATGCTGCACGTACAACAGAGCACCCCGTTCTTCAGGTCTGGGAGCAACGCTGAACAAACTGCCATCTGTGGTGATCCTGACTTTCCAGATTCACTTCCATGAAGCTCGAGGGGCAAGAAAACAAGGAAGCAGGCATGTGACCTGGGCCGAAGAGTCAGAGCCTGCACCACCATGCTGAAACGGACCCTTCTTAGAGGGATGACGTCCCATCCTCCAAGCCCACATCTCAGGAGGAGAGAAAAGATGGCCCATGATGAGGCCTGAACCACAGCAGAAACCAGGACCTCCCTGGGTGGACCGGGATGTAGAGTGGCCATAACCCTGGGGCTCTGGCAAAACTGAAAACGGACAGCTCTAAATTCCCACACCCAGAGCTGCTGCGGTCATTTCTCTGCATGCAGTTTTCTGGTAAATAAAGAGACTGAGGGGAAGGCGCCAGTCCCGGCCGCTGCCCTGCTAAAAGGATGCCACCAACGCTGCTGCAACATCCTGAGGCCATCTCAGGCCCAGGAGTCAACCGTGCACCCCTCACGGCATCAGCTTTCAGAGTATTCCTGGAGCATGCGCTATCCCAGACGCTGCTTCCAAGTCGACCGCCACTCGGCACTTTACTACTTAATATGCCATAGTGGGAACCAAACAATTGCCTTTCCCTGCATGAGTTCGCAGAATTTAAATATGGATTTAATCAAACATGTTAACGAATCCCCTAGCTTCTAGAGTAATAAGAAAACTGCTCTGCAAACCACACCATTTTGAAAAGTAAAACGTTCTCTAAAAATAATTTCATTATTTTGTGTTGCATAGATGCATATGGCAAAGAAAGCAATTACAAAATTAAAAGGGAGGACTTTGAGTGCCGCCTCCAAAGCTGCCTGTCTAGTGCATGCGTGAGCTAAGTTGCTAGGAAATGACTCATTCTTTAATTTGCAAAGTCACGATGCCCATGGAACATGTGAAAAGTAACCACCAACCACAGTTCTAAGCTGTCTTTCACCAACAAGGAAGATATTACTAAATTAGGAAGACTCATTTTGCCCAAACGTACTACAACGTAGAAATTCAGATGAGTTTCCTCTTTTGAAGTCTTCTTAGAAGGCTGAATATTTATCTTACTACAGCCAAAGCCCAAATGTTTCCTAAAACACCCTTTTGGAATTTGCCTTCCTAGCCAGTTTTATGACTCACATAGGAAAAACAGAGCATAATACCTTTAACCTTATCTCAGTTTTTTGGCCAAAGTAACACTCTCTGTCTTGTGGACTCTGACTCACAAGATGAACCTTAGAGCTCCTTGTTGGCTGCATCGGATCCATCGTCCGACAGAATTTTTACACTGAGCCATTTGATCACATCTAAGAACACGCCACAGGCTCTGAAGTCATTTTAACTTATTCGAAATTGTTTTGAGCCATGCCAAAATAACCACAGCCTTCTAACCAGGTAGGACATTGTTCCATATGTAGAGGTGGTTTTGGCCAGAATTTGTAGCTATTCACTGAATCCATCATAAATGGAGTAAGCTAGTTCACCTAGGGGTGGCTTTCTCGGACATCTCATATGTATTGTTTTTTTTTAAGTTACAGACAAAGGGAAATTATACTGCTGTGTGGCAGCAGTACGCTTTTTCTTTCAGAATGCTTGTTGGATGGGCCCATGTGTCTTCTCAACTAGACAATGCTTTTTTCCAATCTGATTTCCTGAATTATTTACTCAACTAACTCCAAATGGTGAACATTCCCACTACCAGAAGAAAATAAGCTACTGGAGATAACAGACTTTAAAAGTGTCTTCCAGATAATGTTATCACCAGCTTCCTGTAGACATAGTTACTACATTTAGAGATTTATGGTCTTTGCTACTTCTGCGTAAATACTAATTTTTTTTTTGGGGGGGGGGTACGGAGTCTCGCTCTGTCACCCAGGCTGGAGGGCAGTAGCGTGACCTCGGCTCACTACAAGCTCCGCCTCCTGGGTTCACGCCATTCTCCTGCCTCAGCCTCCCGAGTAGCTGGGACTACAGGCGCCCGCCACCATGCCTGGCTTTTTTTTGTGTGTGTATTTTTAGTAGAGACAGGTTTTCACTGTGTTAGCCAGGATGGTCTCGATCTGACCTCGTGATCCGCCCACCTCGGCCTCCCTAAGTGCTGGGATTACAGGTGTGAGCCACCGCGCCGGGCCTACTATTTTTTTGTTTCCTACAGAATCAAGTTTTCCCTAGTTTAATCCTTTTCCCTCCCCCACAGAACCTAAAGCTACAACATTCCTTAACAAAGTGTTTCACCTCTAGAATTCAGAGCAAGCATGCAGAGAGGTCAGCTCTGAACGGCTATCTAGGCTTAGACTCAGGAAACACCAGTGTTCAAAACTAGGTGTGCATGAAAGAGAGGCGGCAGGAAGTTCACTATGTCAATGGTTTTCAAAGGCCAGGAATCGTGGTTTTATCCAGTCTCTAGGAAATTCAGAGGCAGAGCCTGAGATTAAACAGCCCCGCGCCAGTACACACCCCAAGCCCTGCTCACTTCTCCACCAAGACTCTGAAGGAACGCTCTTGTCCAGAGACCCTACCAATCACCCCAGCAAAGCACACTCACTGATTTCATTATTTGATAGAAAATTTCCATAGAGCAGCCTCAGGATTTCTTCTTGGGAGACTCAGTCAACTGTAAAATTCTGAAATAGGTTAGAACACGACACACCATCGTATGGTCCTGCACTTGCTTCTTTGGAAGACCAATAATGCAACAGCATGATGTATTTAGCCCTCTGGCATCACAGATTTCTTTAAGCCAAAGCTAAGAGTGCACAATTCCAGGTAAGTTGTACAACCAACAGCCCAGCAGGAGCGAAGCCGGTCACCCTTCCTCCCCAGTAGAGAGAGAGTTCCAAGTACTGGCCTGGCAGTGACCTTATAGCAAAGACGCACCCCCCCCCCCCCGCCCGAGGCTCATTCAGCTGACCACAGTGGTGGGGAGGTGGCGGTGAAGGGAGATGGTGCTCCTCTGCAGTTTGAAATGTTGACTGGAACCAGACTGTCTGAAGCCACGGGCAATGGCGTACATGGTGGTGGGATGAAGGCAGATCATACATGAAGAATTCAGCATGGGACCTGGCTGGCATATAAACATATAATAAAAGATAATGCTTGTTCCTGTGGTTACCGTCAGCATGGATGTGTTGATTTTGTTGGACAATGTTCCAGCAATAGGCAGGGAGTGCAGAGTAGACCCAGGCTGCCTGAACTGGTCTTCTGGGAGTCAGCCAGCTCGGTGACCACACACGCGTGTTAGTGGAAGGCATGGGCTCTGGTAAAGACCCTGCAGAGTCAGGTCGGGAACAGCTACACATAAGACTCTGCACAGTGCTGTGCTCAAGCATCACTTATTTTTAGACAGAAATGGAGTGGCTGAATAGTTTTCACTTCAAGGAAGTTAACAGGCAGAAATAGTTATGTTTAAAACATCAAAGAGATGTGACTGAATGCGATGTGGACAAACTTGCTTGGTCTTTCAACACCGTTGGGGGAAGGTAGGGGCCACACTCAGGGATGGGAGGGGTGAGACAGAAATTAAAAACAAAAAAAAATCAGACATAGCCCCAAAAGTCAGGGCCAGTGCTGTCACCTGCTCTTTGTCTTGCCAACTGCTTTCCATGGCCACCCCATCCACACATCCCAGGAGCAGGAGCTCAGGCATCCTCTGGATTAGGAGAGGACTCTCCACCCTCTTCCTCAGACAGGGGAGCAGCAGCACTTCTGGGGAAAAGGTGTTTATTTGGGGTCCCAAGTGTGAGATTTCTCACTTTAAAAAATTGTAAAAGCAGGAGGTTCCTTTCATCCAAAAAGAAATATTTCCTATGGCAAACGAAGGGTTTCTATCAGGAAGGGAAAGGTTTTTCCCCATATGTTTTAAATTTTATTGACACATATTATTTTACCTATTTGTGGGGTGCATGTGAGTATTTGTTGAATGCACAGAACCTGTAATGACCAGATTAGGGTACTGGGGTGTCCGTCACCCTGGGTATTTTTAAATTCTACGCATTCAGAACATTTCCAGTCCTCTCCCCCAGTTACTCTGAAATATATTAATACGCTGTTGCTAACACAGTCAGCCTACTCTATCAACCCTGGAACCTACTCCTTCTATCTAAGCATATGTTTGCACCCGTCCACCTCTCTGTATCTCCTCCTGTCCACACCCCCTTCCCAGCCTCTGCTATCTCTCATCCTACTCTCTACCTCCATGAGACCAACTAAGGAAGGGAAGCATGATGCCAATCAATTCATTGATAAGTTAATGGTTTGTTTATTGGTACAGTAAGTCAAGCTGTAATGCTCAGGGCTGAAACAAGGGTAGCTAAGATCACATGCTGATATTTCAAGCTCAGAAGAGTTGGCCAGTCTGGGTGCAGGCACAGAGCTGCTGACCAGGGGGTGTGGGGACATGGAGACCCTCGGGCACCTGAGCTGAGCTTGGGGGACGGCGGGTGTCACAGGCTCCGTGGCAGCACATCTGGGAAGACCACAGGCTGGATGCTGATGCTGTTCCAACACCCGTTATCCCTTCAACATAAAAAGGCATCACTTATCTGACACCTTTTGAATGTGTTGTTTTTAATCATGGAAAGAACTAGCTGATAAAATGATCAGAATTATTCCTAGCCTTTCTTTAGGGTGTGGACGATGACAAAGATGGCTCTGATAATGTTTACAAACAGCTGTCCAGAGCGGAACCAAACTTTAAAAAACAAACAAAAAATTAAGATAAAAGACTTTTTTCTTTTTTGACACAGTCTCACTCTGTCACCCAGGCTGGAATGCAGTGGTGCAATCTAGGCTCACTGCAACCTCCACCTCCTGAGTTCAAGCTTCAGCCTTCCAAGGATTACACCACACCCAGCTACCTGTTGTGTTTTCAGTAGAGATGGAGTTCCGTCATGTTGGCCAGGCTGGTCTTTAACTCCTGACCTCAAATGATCCGTCCGCCTCAGCCTCCCAAAGTGCTGGGACTACAAGTATGAGCCACGGTGCTCGGCAAGAATCTTAAGTGAGTCATATTTGAAGAACTATAATAAGATGAACAATTTTTTAACTCTGCAGGAAAATCTTCAACAACAGGATATTAAATCCATGAATGAAACCAAATGCAAGGAGTCGACTCTTTTCTGCAGCCACAGTGGCAGCCCTGGGTTAACCAACTGACTTGCCCCAGCCTGGTTTTGACCCACCGGAGCCAGGGTAGTTTATCCTGGGCATGGCCTTTGGGTCAAAGCATCTGATATACTTGGTATCATCATCTCCAAGAAACTAAAGCCATTTGTAGGCTTCTAAGGAAAAACCTTAGCTTCAGAGAAAAAAGAAAGAACCAACAATTGGTTCACCAGGTAGAAAAGAATGGGTTAACTGGCAAACCTCCCCGAGTCTCCCTGGAAAGGAGCCCAAGGCTTGGCATGCCTCACACGTAGGCTTGGCCCAGGTTTACAGGAGGGCAAGCAGCGGCCAGACAGCAGAGCTCAGTCGATCAAGGCCAGGCTTTCAGCAGAAATGCCACTGTTTCCAGATTAATACTTTCTTCACACATGCACTACTAAAGGAAAAAACAAGCCCCTTTAATTAATAGTAACCTGTTTAATTGTTTTGGTCTGTTGGTAACCTGGAGCGCTGTAGGTTAGAAACTACAGCATAAGTGAAAAAATCTGTTGGATACATTACTGAGTCATGCTCAAAAAAAAAATAAAACATAACATCCTCTCAATTCGAGCCCAAATAGGTCTAGAACAATGGTACCCAAAAAGTGATTTTTTTTTCCCCAGAGGACATTCGCCGATGTTGGAGATGTAAGGACCTCTTTGACTGCCGTGGTTATGGGGTGGGTGGACGCAGAGGTGCTGCTCAGCATCTTGTGGTTCAAAGGACCACCCCCCGCCAAGAATTGCCCAGCCCCAGATGCCGTAGCCTGAGACTCAGAGAGAAGCCCAGCCTGTGGGTATGACCTGGAGAGTGGGCCGGGGAGGGGGCTGGGCCTCTTCAATGCAGAGCCACCTATGAACAGATGTGTGCAGATGCAGACTCCATTTCCCCACCTGGTCACACGCCCACAGAGTCAAAGGCGTGACATCTCATCCCTGACAAGGAGTCAAACAGCGCCTCTGCCCCGTTAGTCTCAAGACTTCTCCAAGTCCTTTCTACCAGGGAGACAGGAGGGCACACACGATTTCTACTGCACAGATAAGCACACAGAAACGAAACGTTGATTCATGGGTCCACAGTCACCAGAGTACTTCCTGCAGGCCCACGACTGCTCACCCAAAACCCAGGACTGAGAGGCATACCAGGACGCAGAAGACTTGGGATTTTAAAAAGCAGGCTTTTTTACGGCTGAAAAAATATTCCATTGCGTATATATACCACATTTTATCCATGCACCCACTGATGGTCACTTAGATTGATTCCACATCATGATATACAACAGAATATTATTCAGCCAATAAAAGAGAATGAAATCCTGCCATTTAGTGCAACATGGATGGAACAGGCAGAAATTAGGTGAAATAAGCCAGTCACAGAAAGACAAATAATGCACGTTCTTACTCATACGTTAAAGCTTAAATAAAAAATTGATCTCATGAAGACAGAGTTAGAACTGATCTCGCAGAGACACAGAACAGAATGATGGCTACCAGAGGCTGAGAAAAGTAGTGGGGAGCAGGGGGGCGTAAAGAAGACAGTTTGAGATAGAAGGGATACAATCCAGGGGTGAGTGACACTATGGGGGAACTACAGTTAATAATGTATAATAATGTTTAATAATACATAATAGGCCATGCACAGTGGCTCACGCCTGTAATCCCAGCACTTTGGGAGGCCGAGGCAGGTGGATCACGAGGTCAGGAGATCCAGACCATCCTGGCTAATAGTGAAACCCTCTCTACTAAAAATACAAAAAATTAGCCAGGCGTGGTGACGGGCATCTGTAGTCCCAGCTACTCGTGAGGCTGAGGCAGGAGAATGGTGTGAACCCAGGAGGCGGAGTTTGCAGTGAGCCGAGATCGTGCCACTGAACTACAGCCTGGATAACAAAGCAAGACTCCATCTCAAAAAATAATAATAATATACAACAAAGTTATACATAATAATGTACACATAATGTATAACACTGTATACAATATGTATAATACATAATTCATATTACATATAATGTATAATGTATACATAATAATGTATAATGTTTCAAAATAACTAAGAGTAAAATCAGAATGTTCCTAACATAGAAATGATCTTGGTGATGGATATGCTAATTACCCCGATTTTATCATAATGCATCACATGCTTGTATGAGAATATGACACGCCTGGAACTCCCCCATGAGCCAGCAGCCCCACCGCTGGGTATATACGCCGAGAAAGGGAATCGGCACAGAGAGACCTTGCACTCCCATGTTCACTCCTGATCACCACAGCCCAGTGTGGAATCAGCCTCAGCGCCTGTCAGTGGATGAACGGACACAGAAAACATGGTGCGTGCCCACGACACAACACTGTTCACCCATAAAGGGGAAAACCCCGTCATTTGTGGCAATGGGGATGAAAGTGCTTTACCGTTAAGTGAAATAAGCCAGGCATATGGGCATGGTGGTTCATGCTTGTAATCCTGGCACTTTGGGAGGCACAGGCGGGCAGGCTCACCTGAGGTCAGGAGTTTGGGACCAGCCTGGCCAACATGGTGAAACCCCGTCTCTACTAAAAATACAAAAAATTAGCCAGGCATGGGGGCGGGTGCCTGGAATCCCAGCTACTCAGGAGGCTGAGGCAGGAGGATCGCCTGAACCCAGGAGGAAGAGGTTGCAGTGAGCTGAGATCGTGCCACTGCACTGCAGCCTGGGCAACAGAGCAAAACTCTGTATCAAAAAAAACAGAAAAAGAAATAAGAAATAAGCCAGGCATAAAAAGAAAAACATTGCCTGTTCTCACTCACACGTGGGAGCTAACGGAGTTGATCTCATAGAGAGGAGAACTGCAATTATCAGAGGTATGGAAGGGGAGGGGTGGGGAAAAGAAAGGATACAAGTGAAGAAAAGACTGTAAATGTATTTACTATTACTGAACTCTATGCCCACAAATAGTAAAGATGTTAAACGATATATGCATATTTTACTTCAATAAAAAAATTTTGAAAATCACATGTACCCCATAAATAGGTACAACTATTATGTATTCATAATAATTAAAAATAAAAAATGTTTTAAAAAGCAGTGTGTGTTACCGCACCTGTACTCTGGGCCCTTGGGAGTCTGTGCGGCATCAAACCCACTCCTGCAGAGAGAGGTGGGAGCCGTCACCTCGGCTGGGGGATGGGATCACCCCCATGTAACACGCTCCAGGTCAGCTGGGGCTTTGCTGCCCAGTTAGGAAAACACTCGCAGATTTTAGCCTGTTTTCTATCTTAGAATTAAAGATACAGGATGTTTACATCTGTAACAGCAAAATGATGATACCCTAAATGGATTCAACACTTACTGCTACAACTGGGTAAAGAACCCACCGCTCATACAAGGTCCTGGCGGTCTGAGGGTCCACGAGAATTTATGTTCCCAAGGTGCCCAGAGGTAGGCTGATGCCTGGGCTACCTCTGGAGGGAGGTGAGGAACAGGACCAGTTCACAAGGATTTCCCACCTTCTGGGGCAGGTGGGGAGGGTGTCAGAGAGGCAATTTGGACTCAAATGAGCCGATCCCCAGGCTGCTCCTATGTCCCTCAGTAAGATAATTTCAAAAGCCTGATCATTCTTTGTGCCAAAATTAATAGTCCATTCAGCTCTGCTCCCTAGACAGCTTCGAAAGTGCCACTTACTAGAAAAGTTATCATAAAAATGAGAATTTCCAGGCCGGGCGCGGTGGCTCAAGTCTGTAATCCCAGCACTTTGGGAGGCCGAGACGGGCGGATCACGAGGTCAGGAGATCGAGACCATCCTGGCTAACCCGGTGAAACCCTGTCTCTACTAAAAAATACAAAAAACTAGTCGGGCAAGGTGGCAGGTGCCTGTAGTCCCAGCTACTTGGGAGGTTGAGGCAGGAGAATGGCATGAACCTGGGAGGCGGAGCTTGCAGTGAGCTGAGATCCAGCCACTGCACTCCAGCCCCGGGTGACAGAGCGAGACTCCGTCTCAAAAAAAAAAAAAAAAAAAAAAGAGAATTTCCCCAGAACACCATTTGCACACAAGGATTCATTTCGGCCACATCTCAGCAAAGGAATTGCAGAAATTCCTTGAATTTCTCTAAAGGAAATGAGATCTCAGAGTCAGAACCCCGCCTTCCCCACCGAGGGCAGGGGCAGGAAGAGGCATGATCCCCACCGGTCGAGGTTGTCCAGACCTTGTCCAGACAGCACCTGTGGCCATGGAGTCACATGGATGGGCCTTAGAGCCCCAGCCCTCCCAGCTGAGACAGAGAGAACAGATGGGGTTTACCTCCAAAGAAAGCCCAGGGCCTACGAGCCGGGTGAGGTGGCCCACACCTGTAATCCCAGCACTTTGGGAGGCCGAGGCGGGTGGATCACTCGCAGTCAGCTGTTCAAGACTAGCCTGGCCGACAGAGTGAAACCCCGTCTCTACCAAAAACACAAAAATTAGCCAGGCGTGATGGCGGATGCCTGTAATCCCAGCTACTCAGGAGGCTGAGGCAGGAGAATCACTTGAACCTGGGAGGTGGAGGTTGCAGCAAGCTGAGATCACACCACTGCACTCCAGCCTGGTGACACAGGGCAAGACTCTGTCTCAAAAAGAATGAAACAAAAAGCAGAGAAAGCCCAGGGCCTCCAGGGTAGGCCTCCCAGTGTATTCCATACCAACTCCTTAATTCTGGCACATGCCACGCAGACAGGCACGGGTCTGAGGACATCTCAACCCCACCAGGAAACAGATGGGCGACTACAGCACACGGTGACCAATAAAAATCAGACACCCGACAACTGCCACAAAAACATAACCCTTACATCAACAAAGACTAAAGTGGGCCAGTGACTGCATCCAAGATTAGGCGCTCACAGTCCCCTCGGCCTCACTCTCCCCACCCATCCTCAACTAACAACATTGAAACCAAACCCAGCGTGCCCTTGGTTTAGTGCAGAGTCCCTCGGCCTTGCTTCTGCCAACGTTTGGGTCCGGACCATTCTTTGTGGGGTGTGATCCCGTCCATCCTAGACTGTGCGGCGGCATCACTGGCCTCTCCCCAGTACATTCCAGGGACAATCCTTTCAATAATGGGACAATCAAAAAACGCTCCAAACACTGGAGAGTGTCCTGAGGGGTAAATCACACACCAGTGAGTGTCCTGAGGGGTAAATCACTCCCCACACCTGGCTGGGGGCCAGGGGTCAGGGGCTTAACGCTGTTCCTGGCCCTGAAAATGGTGAGTGGTGACGTGGAGAAAGTGAACTAAGGTGAGTCGGTCTATCTGTGAAATAACAGAAGTCACTTCCTTCCTTTCCTCTGCACCCAGAGTCCCTGGGAGTGTTCGGGCCGCCACTTCTGTGAGGGAACTTCCTTCCACTCAACACACAACAGCGTCAGGGCCGCAGGAACAGGAGCAGCTGCGAAAATCACAAGGTGTCCTGGGAAACATTCTGTGAACTACAAGTCTCATGAATTTAAAAACATTTTGCAAATTATAATAGAAAAAACTCAACTCAGGATACTCCTTCCCCAAACAGTTTTTAAAACCACATTTCTGTACTAAGAGCGGCTCTCAGGACGGGTGTGGTAATGTCTCCCAAAGTCCAAGGCAGATCACACCCACCCTCTCTGCCCCCGCAAAAAAAACAAAAGGCAGAGGAAACAAATTCAGGGTATTCAGTGTATGCACATGTATACGCGGCAGCAGCAGCAGCAGAAACCAAGCTGGCTGGCGTCAGGTGCAGGTGACGTGTCTTCTGGAAGTCTGTGTGCAAATTCGAGCGCTGGAGACCGGGTGGAGGACTGTGCCAGGGAGGGGGTGGAGGACTGTACCGGGGAGGGGGTAGAGGACTGTGCTGGAGACCGGGTGGAGGACTGTGCTGGAGACCGGGTGGAGGACTGTGCTGGGGACTGGGTGGAGGACTGTGCTGGGGAGGGGGTGGAGGACTGTGCTGGAGACC
>NW_016820702.1:0-6892 GCF_001698545.2 Rhinopithecus bieti | reverse complement strand
GAGGGGGTGGAGGACTGTGCTGGAGACTGGGTGGAAGACTGTGCTGTGGAGGGGGTGGAGGACTATGCCAGGGAGGAGGTGGAGGACTGTGCTGGAGACTGGGTGGAAGACTGTGCTGGGGAGGGGTTGGAGGACTGTGCCGGGGAGGGGATGGAGGACTGTGCTGGAGACTGAGTCCACCGTGGTCATTCCACGTCCCTGAGCAAATGACTGGTGCCACTGGGGCCAGGGCCCAGGCAGGGAAACTCATGAGGGCAATCTGACCTTAAAAAGGTCCAAATATAAAATGATAAAAACAACAGCCTGGGAATGCTACGGTTAGACCCACCATTAAAATTGCCCAAATCGGATAAATACAAACAATAACCACATAACCAGTTTAATAAAAGCAAACAATAATAAATAAAAAAATAAAAAACTGTTTCCAGCAAATGATAAACAAATGGATATACACACAAATGAGCAAAGAATAACACCAGCAGCCATTTCACCAAAGGGAAACAGGGCTTAGAAAGCAGACAGGGGAATCGTGCCGGTGCCCAGAAGGCAGCCACACCCAGCCGCACACAGCATCGTCATGGGCAGCTAGTGTGCCGCACTCCCTGCACAGGGCTGGGACGAGGCTGGACAGGTTTCAGGAATCACTTAGGCAAGAAGCACCCCAAGCCATCATGATGACTGCCCCTTTCAGCTCAGTCAGTGCCCGATATTAGGACCAAAGTGTTAAATAATACAAAACATCAAATCACTCTGAATATTAACATAGATCTTGCATTGTTATGATAGCTTAAAAAACGGAGAGAAAGCTAAATAATGCGATACCAAGGGAATGGTAGAATACAGGGTCCATCACAAATGATGAGACATCAATTCAATGGGACAGTATGTTGACATTTAAAGCAACAGTCGCCAGGCGCAGTGGCTCGCACCTGTAATCCCAGCACTTTGCAAGGCCGAGGTGGGCAGATCACCTGAGGTCAGGAGTTTGAGACCAGCCTGGCCGACATGGTGAAACCCTGTCTCTACTAAAAAATACAAAAATTAGCTGGGCATGGTGGCAGGCACCTTAATCCCAGCTACTTAGGAGGCTGAGGCAGGAGAATCATTTGAACCTGGGAGGCGGAGGTTGCAGTGAGCCAAGACCAAGCCATTGAACTCAAGCCTGGGGGACAAGAATGAGATTTCTCTCAAAAAAAAAAAAAAAAAAAAAAGTTAAAGCAACAGTCATGGAATCTACATAGCGAAAAGCCATGATACAGTCGTACACAAAAAACACAGTATACAGAACGTGTTTGCTATACTTTTCCTAATATGTGTTTATTTCCTTCCGGTCTTTTGCATACATCATACTGAGGGAAATCAGACTAAAACACTAATAGCCATTTTGGAGGCATTAAGTGATTTACAAAATATCTTCTTCTCATTTTAAAGCTAGGTTTTATAAATGTAAACATTAAATATTTTTCCTAATAATTTCTGAAATCAATACTGTGATCCAAACTATATTCGTGCCTTCCCTTCAAATACTTGTTAGTCTTAAGTTGCCAGGACTTCAAAAGTGGCAGCCAGGGAGTCCCTCCTGTTACTCAAGACATCAGCAGACACCAGGCGTCGTTTCCATTTTACACAAATGATGAAAAGCTCAAAGTCGCTGTTTTTCCCCATTTCCCTAAATGCGTGTTCAAATTCAGGCTACACTGGAAATTAATAAATCACCTCTACAGCAGTCAGAGCCTCAGACAAATACAACCGATCAACCAGTACAGCCAAGCAGACATCACTGGCTGACCTCTAATCCTATCAATCAACACCAGGAAGGTGATATCAAAATGGCCTTTTGGGGCCGGGCACAATGGCTCATGCCTGTAATACCAAAACTTCGGGAGGCCAAGGCGGGTGGACGGCTGGAGGACAGGAGTCTGAGACCAGCCTGGCCAACACGGTGAGACCCCTTCTCTATTAAAAATACAAAAAAATTAGCTGGGCGTGGTGGCAGGCACCTGTAATTCCAGCTACTCATGAGGCTGAGGCAGAAAACTGCTTGCACCCAGGAGGTTGCAGTGAGCCAAGATCATGCCTCTGTGCTCCAGCCTGGGCAACAGAGCAAGACTCTGTCTAAATAAATAAATGGCTTTTTGGGCTCCCTCTCATCTCCTTTCTCCCCTTGCTGCCTAACAAAAAACTTGCAGACCAGGCTCTGTCCCTGGAGACCGGGGGCATGGCCTCCTATGTAAACGGCCCCCACCAGGGGCTCCTGTGGGCTGAGGAAGGGCCCTGGCTGGCAGGACCTGGTTCCCCTGCCCGCCTCTTGGGCTGTGCTCAGCAGAGGGAGGCAGGGATGGGTGAGCACTGGTGCCTGCAGGGCTCTGGGCAGGTGGAAGGAAGACTGACAGGGGGCGTGGGGTAGACACTGACCTCATAGATGAAGTACACCTTGGCCCCCACGTAGATGCCCATACGCACCACAGCACGGACGGCAGCGTTCATACCTGCAGTTGAAACAGGAGCAACAGTCACTGAAGAGCCTGGGGCAATTCTGGCTCTGCCGCTAATTACCCATGACCATGCGTACGTTTCATAACCTCTCAATACCTCATCTCCTAATATGAGAAATGGGTATACACACTCCTCTGGGATTAGGGTAAGGACTAAAAGAAACAGCCAACGTAATGCAAGGTGCCCCCGTGCCCAGGCTGAATCTAAGAGCCCAGGGTAATTTCAGTTCAAAACATCACTCTCTGGACTTCATACGAATTTGTAGGCCACTCCATCCAACTGCAAAACAAACTACAGAATAGGCGTTTATTTGCAGCTAGCCAAATTCTGTGTGTGTGTGATTTGAGAAGGAGATGAAAATGGATTGTCGCATCACCAACTACCAATGCAAAAAAAAAAAAAACAGGCAATGGGCTTCAACAGAAAACAAGTCATGCAATGTTATGATCAGTAAACTTAAAATAAACCGGTGTAATACAAATAATCATACCTCATGGAGATAAAGGGAGGTCCCCCTTTAGAAGAAGTGTTATACAATGTATCGTAAGTCTCTTTACAATGTATCACAGTATGTGTCTGTTTGCAATATATCATCATGTAAGTCTGTTAGCCTCCATCTCGCTCTCCACTGCAGACGGATTTGGGGGAGCTGAAGTCACTAGTGTCTTGGAACCACCTCTGGACCTGGAGGGTCTGTCTTGCTGTCGTGGCTAATGAGCTCAGGCCCATCGGGAGAGGAGTGAAAAGGCACTAAGGCGCCCCCACAGCCATGTAGCGCTGCTGCTTAAGGATGAAGAGCACCTGAGCCTTCAGTGCCTTTGCTCCCAAACACAGCTGAGAGCACCAAGCTTCCTCCTCCGCAAAGTTAAATTTCAGAAACAGCTGTCAGAACTAAAGATGCTGCAGTTCATGGGCCATGAAGCAAGGGATGCTTCCAGTCAATAAACCACAAATGACAGGACTCTGGTCCTGCAGGGGCATCTGGGACACAGAGGCAGGTTACGTGCACTTGGACGGCGACTGGCTCAGAACACGCTTAAAAAAACCTTCAATTACGCTGGGCCAGGTTAGCGATGCTGGAGTCATCATTGCCTCTGAAAGTTCACAATTCTGGATGAGAATATCTATTTAGCTGAAAAAGCTTGGGGATACATATTTTAGAGGTAAATGCATGTTTACTGTGTATCTAATATGTACATATGTGTATGCATATACACATGACATAGTCTTATTTACTTTATATTCAAACCTAGTTTATAACACAAAGAATTCTAATGACCTGCTGATTAACTAGTGGCCATCTCTCAAGAACATCAAACTCAGTATTTCAAAATGCAGGTCATCTCACCCTGAACATTTCCTCCCCCCACTGTACCCTCTCTCTCTTGCCGAACAGCACGACTTTCTTCTCTGTTGCTGGTGCTGAATGCTGCTGACACCCTTGCTGGCTCCTGCCTATACAACTGACAGCTGCTCCCAACACTGCCCCTGAATCCCTGACTCCCTCTGACATGAGCCACACTGTGGCCAGAAGGATTCCAAGTTTTTTCTCTTTTGTTTGCTTTTATGCAAATAATTTATGAATATATTCTTCTTGTTTAGAGAAAACACAAATGAAGTAACGGCCACATGAGCCCCAGCCCCTTGGAGAGTTGGGTGTGGGGCCGGTGCCTTGCTGCCGGGCTGTGTGGAGCTTCACACTGATTATTTCTTTCTACACTTTGACACTACGCCCGAGATGATTTCCATATCAGTTTCAATGTTCTCTTCTAAAGCACAAATATGACCGCGTTCCTCCGGGTTCCCAGGGCTACGGGAAGCAAACCCAAGTTCCCCCGAGCTCCTGGCCATGCCCCAGGGACCTCCCACCTGCCTGGCAGCACTTGGAGGCTCCTGTCCCTGAACCTGGGTGGCA
The DNA here is from genome assembly GCF_001698545.2 of Rhinopithecus bieti. Lineage (NCBI taxonomy): Eukaryota > Metazoa > Chordata > Mammalia > Primates > Cercopithecidae > Rhinopithecus > Rhinopithecus bieti. The sequence continues at coordinate 2,481 of NW_016820702.1, read as the reverse complement.
GTCCTACCAGCGCTCGGACGCTCTTCCTCTTCCTCTCCTCCTTGGCTCTGGCACCTCCCAGGAAGAGGGCCTGGCTTGCCTCCCACCTGATTCCATTTATTCCTGGCGGGACAAAGCGTCCCGCCCCCTTGGCCTCACACCTGTGGGACGTCCTCACCCATCTCTCCCACGGCGGGGCTCAGCAGTGCCTGGACTCCTCAACTCGAAGGGTAGAGGCACAGCTCTGGTTCCAGGACCTTATGCTCTGCTCACTCTACAGGATGAATTAACCATCAAACACTTAGCCCGTGCCAACACTGGGAAGCACATGATGCCGAAACACAACTAAGACCCGATGGTGGCCCCTCACCCCTGCTCCTGCTCCTCCCCTGCTCACCCCTTCCTCCCCTGCTCGCTGAAGACCTCGTTCCCACCAGTCTTTCATAAAGGAATGATGAAGAACTCAGGGATTTTAGAAAATGTTAAGTGGAAAGAAATAGCAGAAGGAAAGCTGGACGTGAGGCCAGGTGTGGTGACTCACGCCTGTAATCCCAGCACTTCGGGAGGCCAAGGCAAGTGGATCACGAGGTCAGGAGATCGAGACCATCCTGGCTAACACAGTGAAACCCCATCTCTACTAAAAATACAAAAAATTAATTGGGCATGGTGGTGGGCGCCTGTAGTCCCAGCTACTTGGGAGGCTGAGGCAGGAGAATGGTGTGAATCCAGGAGGCGGAGCTTGCAGTGAAGTGAGCTGAGATTGCGCCACTGCACTCCAGCCTGGGCGACAGAGCCAGATTCCATCTCAAAAAATAATAATAATAACGCAAAAAATACAAAAAAAAAAAAAATTAGCCGGGTGTGGTGGCAGGTGCCTGTAGTCCCAGCGACTCAGGAGGCTGAGGCAGGAGAATGGTGTGAACCTGGGAGGAGGAGCTTGCAGTGAGCGGAGATTGCGCCACCGCACTCCAGCCTGGGCGACAGAGCGAGACACTGTCTGAAAAAAAAAAGCTGTACATGATACACAAGGTGACCCCAGGAGACTCCTGTGCAGAGTAAAAACGCACCCCAGCACTAAACTCGGTCCCTGAAGTCCCTGTGGGATTCTCTCCACCTCCCCCCCACCCCTGGGTCCACCTGCACCCTCCTGGAAAGAACGGTGACACCACCCCACAGCAGGAGCTCACCACTGGCGGCTGTGGCACCCCGGGTAGCTGGGCCACCCCCAGGGTTTCATGGGTGGAGAGGGAGCCTGGGAACGTGCATTTTTAGCAATTTCCAGGTGACGGGGCACCACACTTTTAAAAATACACAATACTAGGTCCTGAAAGGACTTCTATTCACTTGCACATTGGTGGGATGGAGCCCTACATTGCAAAAGGCTTTTCTTCACGTGTCCTCCTTGAGCTCAGGGGCTGGCAGCACTTGGTGGGACCTAGTAGGGAGTCCCTTGCTGACTGCACACCCACAGCCAGAGCCCTGTCCCAGATGATTCTCACAGGAAGCCCGCAGAGCTCCTGACACCTCCCTGGAGGGATGAGAAAGCTGAGGCTCTGAGGGCGGATAACTGATTACTGGAAGGTAATGACCTTAGTGAAGTGGCGAAGCTGCAGGGTAAACCTTAGTTTTATTTCGTTTTAACTTTCAAGACTTCCTGATTTCCTCTATTACAATACCCTGCCTTAGAGTCACCAATGGGAACTTGAAGGAAAATAATGCCTGCTGAGGCCAGATGCTCATTTAATTGTCTGGGGGTAGAGCCTGTGTGGTTCTAAGCCCTCCCTCTGAACTGCTGAATGGTGAGGACTGCAAATCAGCTGCCTCCTGCTGGGCCCTGCAGGGTGAAACCTGAGGAAGCCCCAGCAATATTCAGTGAGGGGTTAGGAGGCAGGAGAACATGGGTGGATGAAAAGCAAGAAGGAAATGCACCAGCATTCACTGGCGGGCTCTGCCACCCACAGGACAGGGATGAAGACATGCACACCTGCAGTGTGGGCTTTCACAGCCTGGCAATGAGGGCTTTCAGCCTCACAGGTAAACGTCCCCTGTTTCACCGCCTCCTTAGGGCTGTCCCAGGGCCCCAGTACACAGCTATTTGGGACAAAGGGCAGCTTCAGTGTCTTTCACTCCACACTCAAGCTACAGACTGTCCTTACAGCTCAGGTATCCTGGGGATAATCCATCTCGTTTTGTTTTGGTTTTCGGAGCCCAACCCAAGAATCAAATAACTTTCCTAAGGATTTCCAGGAGAAAACATCTTCCTACCAAAGAAGAACCTTACCATTTGGAAAAACACCTCCTCATAATTTGCAAAAACCCCAGTTTTCTGGGAAGTGATAATCTTGTCATGAGAACCAAAGATAAAGTTGGAGATGAGGGAGTGGTTACATAGGAAATCTGTGGTCGTTACTCTGACCAATTAGTAAATCACTTTCTTCATATGACATACTTGTTAACAGCTTCTTACTAAACCACAGTGCAGGTAAGAGAGTCACAAGACAG
>NW_016820701.1:0-663 GCF_001698545.2 Rhinopithecus bieti | reverse complement strand
ACATATATTCTGTAGAGAAAAGGAAATACTGTACTTGTTGAGTTGAATCACGTCATGCACATTATCTGATGTATTCCCACTAAACTTTTTTTGTGGGTGGTGGCAGCCTCATCATACAAGTTATGAAATTTAAATTTAGAGAAGGTTAAGTTATTTATCCACATTCCACAGCCATGGTTTGCCAACCCCTGCTCTACACCACAAGCCCCACTCTGATTTCAGAAATGATTTCTAGATCTTACTGGTGGCCAATGACTAGCCTTTTGTGACAGGTAGAAAAGTACATGAAAGCTGCTATTATATATTACGTGTTTTCATGAAAATTTTTGCTAGCTGATATGAGAACTCTAGTTTCCATTGATGTCTAAAAGCTTTGCTTTCCTTAAATGGCTGGTTTAAAAAATTATTTTGGTTATTCTAGTAGTTGTCAGTATAATCTTTTTTAAAAGTGGATTTTTGGCCTATTATTAGAGGCAAATGTTTAAATTATTTAAAAGTTTTAGGTCTGCTGTCTAGGAGCCAGGGTTTGGAGTCAGACACCTTAGAAATGTACCTGATGCTCTCTCTGTTCTACTGTGGTAAACTGGCATGGAAACCGCTGTGGTGACTGAGCATCCCACATGCTTGAAATTCTAAGCAACATCCAATGCATAAGTGATAGTC
>NW_016820700.1:5464-8492 GCF_001698545.2 Rhinopithecus bieti | reverse complement strand
CTTATCTCTCTAATTATCATAATTAGGTTGTCACAAGACAATCTTTGTTTTAAAATTTTGTGTTTTAAAGTGTTATTACTCTGTGCAAGGAAATTGTTTGATGTATTTATAACTTCTCTTGTAAAATTTTTATTCTTCTATTGTTGTATTCCTATACTCTGAAGACATTTAAAATAAGGTTCGTGCCTGTGTAGGTAGACTCTTCAGAAATTAATTCAAGAATTTGTTGTTGCTTTTGACAAATACTTATGTAAATATTGGTACTGTAAAAATTTTGCATACCTTTAAGTGTCAAGTCTATGCGTCCATCTTAGCAATGGGCAGCAAATTATGCAATCTCAAGAAAAGTATTTGTTGTTCATCTGGAATTCAAATTTAACTGGGCACAGCCAGGCCCGGTGGCTCATGCCTGTAACCCCAGCACTTTGGGAGACTGAGGAGGCTGGATCGCCTGAGGTCAGGAGTTCAAGTCCAGCCTGGCCAACGTGGTGAAATCCCTTCTCTGCTAAAAATACAAAAATTAGCTGAGCATGGTGGCGGGCACCTGTAGTCCCAGCTACTCAGGAGGCTGAGGCAGGAGAATCGCTTGAACCTGGAAGGCGGAGGTTGCAGTGAACTGAGATTGCACCACTGCACTCCACCCTGGGAGACAGAGCGAGACTCTGTCTCAAACCAAAAAAAAAAAAAGAAATGTTACTGGGCAGTCTGTACTTTTATTTGCTGAATCTGGTGACTTAAGGAGTGGCAAGAGCAGTATTAATAATAGTGGCAAATGTTTCTTAAGTGCTTACTCAGTACCAGGACAGCTAATGGTCTGTGACATGCTTATAACATAATTTTTTAAATTACAATTTAAAACTATTATTTTCTTTCTTGAGACAGAGTCCCCTCTGTTGCCCAGGCTGGGGTGCAGTGGCGTGATCTCAGTTCACTGTCACCTCTGCTTCCCGGGATCAAGTGATTCTCCTGCCTCAGCCTCCCGAGTAGCTGGGATTACAGGTGCCCACCACCATGCCTGGCTAATTTTTGTATTTTTAGTAGAGACAGGGTTGCGCCATGTTGGCCAGGCTGGTCTCGAACTCCTGACCTCAGGTGATCCTCCCTCCTCAGCCTCCCAAAGTGCTGGGATGATAGGTGTGAACCACCGTGCCCCGCCTGATGTTCCAGGGTTCAGTGGGTGGGGGTGGGGGATGATAGGGACATGTCTAGCCTGACTCCTGCTCCATCCTACAGGAGGACCTGAGATCTTCAATGCGATGCAAAGGGAGAGGAGCAGATGAGGCAGGGGAGGGCTTCAGCCCATCAGGGTCTTCCAGCCTGTATAGGAAGCTTATAAATTGAGGATGTAGTATTTTTAGTCCGAGAAAAACACAACAGATCTGGTTTTCTAGCACAAATTTTCTTTTAATCTTGAACAATTGCTCATAAAGACACATCCTGAGGGCACACTGACCTCCAGATTCATCCAATGTCTCCATGGCTGTTAATCTTGACATTTTCAACTAAAAACAAGCAAACCTGATTTTTGCTAAATGTTTCCAGCTAAAAGATGTCAATTGCTACAATTTAGTTTCCAGATGATCTGTCATTTTGAACACACTTTAAACTTGAATATTGCACTACATTCTTAAATGAAACAAACAAACCGCACAAATCTTTGCTTGTCACCGTCACGTAACATTTTATGAAACTGATGCCTGTCCTTCATTACTGTGAGGTTAAAAGCTTTTGTTCAGCTTGTCTGAGGTTTGAAAAAGAACTGTACTCGCTTGGCTTACCATACTTCCTACTTTTCATAATATATAATATTAGACTGTATTTGAACTGCTGTGAGAGGTATTCTGTGTTTATCCAAAGGTAACCATCATTTCTTGTAGGAATGGACAAGATGCCTCTTACAGAATGCATAAGGTCTTTACCATAGTCTAAAATCGTAGAAGTAAAAATATGTTGATTACAAGTTTTCAGATTTTTTTCCAGGTTACTCGGATTTGATTCATAGCAAATATTCTTTGTTTTTGTTTTTTTAAACAGGCTCATTCCAAAGTATATAAATTGTCAATGATGGGAAAATGTAAAGAAATTTATTTTTTGTGAAAAAAAACACAGTGATAAAAAGAAAATGAGCACTCTGTGTTCAAAAATTATGTATGAGTTAATTTATTACAGATTTATCTCTCAATGGTCATAATTGGGTTGCCACTTAAGACAATCTTTGTTTTAAAAATGTTGTGTATTTTAAAAATGTTATTACTCTATGCAAGGAAATTGTTTGATATATTTATACCTTCTCTTGTGGTAAAATTATTCTTAAATCATTGTATTCCTATACTCTGAAGACATTTAAAATAAGTTTTCATACCTGCGTAAGTAGACTCTTCAGAAATTAATTCAAGAATTTGTTGTTGCTTTTGGCAAAATACTTCTGTAAATATTGGTAGCATAAAATTTTTGCATACCTTTAGGCATCAAGTCTATGCATCCGTCTTGGCAATGGGCAGTAAACTATGCAATCTCACAAAAACTATTTGTTGTTTATCTGAAATTCGAATTACCTCGGTCACCTGTGAGTTTTTTTTTTGAGACAGTTACCTGTGAGTTTCCACTAAACCTCGGTCACCTGTGAGTTCCCACCAAACCGCGGACACCTGCGAGTTCCCACTAAACCGCGGACACCTGCGAGTTCCCACTAAACCGCGGACACCTGCGAGTTCCCACTAAACCGCGGTCACCTGCGAGTTCCCACTAAACCGCGGCCACCTGCGAGCTCCCACTGAACTTCAGGCCCTGAAGTGAGTCCGAGATGGATTTGCCAAACAAAGACATCACCAACACCACAGAATAAGGTTCTAGACAAGGAACAAAGAAACAAGCAACAGGTGTTCGAGGAAGAGAATAATGGATCTCATTTATTCTAAGGCATATTTTTTAGATTTTAAAACTTTCGCCATAATTTAGTAAACAGCATTTTTCTTTTATCATGGTGCCTCAAATAATATGCATCTTAAAAATCCATGACCTCAACCAA
>NW_016820700.1:0-2922 GCF_001698545.2 Rhinopithecus bieti | reverse complement strand
GAAGGAAGGAAAGAAGGAAGGAAGGAGAAGGAAGGAAGGAAGGAAAGAAAGAAAGAAGGAAGGAAGGAAGGAAAGAAGGAAGGAGAAGGAAGGAAGGAAAGAAAGAAAGAAGGAAGGAAGGAAAGAAGGAAGGAGAAGGAAGGAAGGAAGGAAAGAAGGAAGGGGAAGGAAGGAAGGAAAGAAGGAAGGAAGGAAGGAAGGGAAGAAGGAATGAAGGAAAGAAGAAGGAAAGAAGGAAGGAGAAAGAAAGAAACTCAGGAGGAAGAGGGTGGGAATGGGGCTAGGGATAAAAAAACTACACATTAGGTGCAATGTACACGACTTGGGTGACAGGTGCACTAAAATCTCAGAATTCACCACTATATAATTGATGCATGTAAAAAAAAGCCACCTGTACCCCAAACGCTACTGAAATAAAATTAAAAAAACAAAAAACAAACAAACAAAAAAGCCCGGCCGTCTCTTAGGCATTTGCCCCTAGGACCGGGTCCAGTTGGTGGGCTAGTGGTCTCAACTGGTTTAAACTTGATTCCTGAACAACAACACAAGCAGCCATCACCATGGTGACAGTGAGTGTTATCTATCAAACGGCCAGTGAAGGTTAAATCCGAGCAGTCACTGGTGTGGCCTTCAGCTTTGTGGAAAGAGGAACAAAAAATAACAGAAAACAAATGCCTGAAAGTAAGTTGGGCTGGCAGATCTGGTCAAATTAACCCTTCAGTTTCAATTCGTCAATTAAAATAAAATTTTAGGCTGGGTGCAGTGTCTCACGCCTATAATCCCAGCACTTTTGGAGGCCGAGACAGGCAGATCACCTGAGGTCAGGAGTTCGAGACCAGCCTGACCAACATGGTGAACCCCATCTCTACTAAAATACAAAACTTAGCCAGGCATGGTGGGGAGCGGCTGTAATCCCAGCTACTTGGGAGGCTGCGGCAGGAGAATCGTTTGAACCTGGGAGGCGGAGGCTGCAGCGAGCCGAGACTGCGCCACTGCACTCTAGCCTGGGACACAAGAGCAAAACTCTGTCTCAAATAAATAAATAAATAAATAAAAGTAAAAAAGTAAAATAAAATAAAATTTAAATTGCAAAAAAGCAGCCAGCCCTCCTCGCACCCTGGCTTAAGGCAACAGTCACCATCTGCTATTCTCTCTCTGTTTCTTGGTTGTGGCTGGGCTAGCTACCTCTGTTCTCACTCAGGCCCTCTCCAGTGGTTGCGGTCAGTGATGACGCTCAGGGCTGAGTCCTTTTGAAGGCGTCTGCGCCCACGTGTCATGCCCAGCCTGGGAGGAGGTGGGCACTGGGCACTGGGATGGCCAGAAACCCGGGATCTCTACCTCTGGGTGGTCCTCCCCAACAGCCTTTCCTGCGTGGCCACTTCTGTCCAGCTGGACATCTTACCCCAGCTGCAAAGGAACATTCCCAGGACGTGGTTTTACCCCTTTCTGACCCAGTCTTGGAAACCACACAGCATTGCTTACGCTGCCGTGGGCTTCCTGTCACAGCTGGAACAAATCGCCACAGACTCGGACATTAAAACAATACCCCTTCACTCTCCTACAGTCGTGGAGGTCAGAAATCCCACCTGGGTCTCACTGGGCTAAAGTCAGGGTGTCCACAGAGCTGCATTCCTTCTGCAGGTTGCGGTGTGGGGGGAGAATCGCCTCCTTGCCTTTTCCAGCTTGTGGGGACCGCCCCTCTCACATTCCCTGGCTCAGGGCTCCTGCCTCCCTCTTCAAGGCCAGCGTGATTGGCTGAGTCCTTCTCACATCCATCCCTCTGGCTTCTTTAACGCCTTTTAAACAAACTTTTGTGATGACAGTGGTTCCACATGGATAACCCAGGATCATCTCCCGATTTTAAGGGCTATTGATCAGCAACCTTACTCCCACCTGTATCCTTAATTCCCTTTGCCACCTAATGTAACCTGTTCTCTGACCACTCCATCCCCTGGGAGAATCCTACGCTCCTTCTCCTGGACGCCCACTCACATGTGTTTTCTGCAGCTCTCATAACAAAGCACCACAGACCAGACACCTTAGGACAATGGACGTTTGTTCTCTCAGTCCTGGAATCTCAGACTGTGAAACCAAGGCGTTGCGAGTCTATGCCCCTGCGAGGGCTTGAAGAGAAAATCCTTTCTGGCGTCTTCTAGCACCTGGCAGGTCCCAGTGCCCTTGGCACGTGGCCACATCTCTCCAATCTCTGCCTCCATCTAACATGGTCTTCCTTCTGTGTCTGGGTCCTCTCCTCTTCTTACGAGGATATCAGTCATGTCAGGTTAAAGCCCATCCAACTAACTTGATGTTAACGTGGCTGCCTCCCGTAAAGACCTTATTTTCAACGGAGGTCACATTCACAGGTACCAGGGGACAGGATGCCAGCCTGTCTTTGGGGATCCACTGCAACCCATAACAATACCCATTGACTCTATCTCTTCTACGTCCACCGTCTCCCTATGAACCTCTCGATTATTCCACTTCCTCCGTCCACCGTCTCCCTATGAACCTCTCGGTTATTCCACTTCTGCCGTCCACCCTCTCCCTGTGAATTTCTCCATTATTCCACTTCCTCTATCCACCCTCTCCCCAGGAACCTCTCATTTATTCCACTTATCTCCAGTCCCTCCATCACCACCCATTGCCTTTTCATAGCCAGTTACAATGGCCCCATCTTGGGGTCCTTTTCCCACTTCATACCTCCAATCCTTCTGCCAAAGTCCCTGTGTGCCAAAGGCCGGGTGGGGAATTAGGACACTGCTGGGCAAGTCTGGTCACCACACATGTCCTGTGTCTCACCTGGGTTCTCTCCCTTTTCTTTCTTTCTTTCCTTCCTTTCCTTTCCTTTCCTTTCTTTTCTCTCCTTTCTTTTCCTTTCCTTCCTTCCTTCTTTTCCCTTCCTTCCTTCCTTCCTTCCTTCCT
>NW_016820699.1:175861-178043 GCF_001698545.2 Rhinopithecus bieti | reverse complement strand
AGAGCAGAATGACAGGCACCTTCCTGGCAAACAGAATATGCTCAATACATATTTGCAGAAGGAAGGAAGGAATACAGATGACGTGTTTTTAATTTTATGAAACCAAATAATGCCCTTTGAGGCTCAAGTGTAAATATCTCGCGAAAGGACAACCTACATTTTAAAACTAGCTCTTTACATGCTCCTGCTTAAACGTGTTTTCACTTTTATGGGTCTGACAGCAGAGCCACTTAGGATTAAGTATTTGATGGACAAGATACTTGGTTGGTCATTAATATTTTCCTATTTTCACTCACAATCTGCCTTTTAACAGCCAAAAGATGGTAAAATTCTACCACTTGTACATTATAAAATGGGAAGTATGCCTAGCTTGTGACAGGTCCATATGATCCACTTATGCATTTATGTGCTGACAAGTAGAACTCTCTGATTGTAAATATCTTTTAGGAAACTGTAATTTTGTCCTAGCACAATACCTGACATCTAAAAAGGCTTTTGTTTGGGTTTTTAAAAGTAATCTTCATTACTTTTATATTCACGCANATATATGGGTGGGAATAGGTGGGGGCAGGAGCCTGCTATTATTTTGAAGAACTCTTGACTTTTAAAACAATGCACATGTATTTCTTTGAGCAATATAAACATCAAGAAAATAGATGAGGACTCCTTAACTGACTTTACCTGTGCTTTTGGGCCATTATTTATACACACTCTGTTTTGTTCTTCACATTTACCCTCTTCCAGCTCAATGATTAAACAGCGTTGTTGGAGAACATTTAGGGAATGCCATCTAATAACAGAAATGATGTGGTCATTTATAGATAAATTTTGTCAACAAACATTTCCCCATCAAAAATATGGCTTGATATATCTGTTATATCCTTATAAGCCATACTAGATTAAGATTTAATGCTGATGTTTTATTAGTAGAATAAAGAGTTGGATACCTCTGTGTTGATTCAAATCTTCATGTGGTTTTATTTACACAGTTGTGCCTTCCCTAGTAAAGTATTGAGTTAAAAATGAGGACTGGACCTATATTAAGCTTCTACCCAGCGAGAAGGGGTATGGGACTAGGGCCCAGTTAAAATAATTGAAAGTGAAAAGATAGATGATTAGAATACAATAACTGGTTCAACCACTTTATCTAAAGCAGAGCAAGAATAACAGTTTTTCGTGGCAGTGGCTCTAAGATGCTCCAAGTTTTTAAAATGCTTTCAAGTCATTGCAACCAAGATAAACTGATAATTACATAGAACATTAAGTTGCTAAGTGCTTTTACATAAGCTGTCCTATTTAATTTTGCAATATCTCCTCAAGTTGGATATTATTACCACATTCATTTTCAGAATAGAAAATAGAAAACATTGCAGAGAGGTTAAGTAGCTTTCCAAAGGTTATATGGTTGAGAAGTAGAATAATGATAACATTTATTGCCCAAGCAGGATACTTTTGACAGGCACCAGCCAGTGGGGAGTCTAACAACAGATACAACCCAAGATTTACCTATGGGACTTATGGCCCCCAATTGATAAGAGATGGAGCCTCGTCCAGAACTCAAGTTCTTCTCCAAAGTTGTGAACTTTCTGCTGCCTTGGGCTGGTAGTACCATTAGTGTTAAACGAAATTCCCCATTACCTAATTATACCAATGAATGTTGACTGACTGGCAATTTTTTTTTGTTTGTTGAGAGCACTTTCATGGGAGTGGGCAAAGCTTCTAAACCAGTCTTGGGGATTCAGGACTGAATTAGTTGCTTACTGTCACCCTAGACTCACCAAAGTAGCTTGAAAACTTGTAGAGGGAAGGTGTCTGGGGGGCATTCAAGTATAGGTTAGAAATCCTGAATAGAACATAATAAAAGGACTGGTAGTGCAATGCTGGAGACAGGCATGGATGGTTAAGTATGTGGAGTGAAATTAGATGGCAAGTTGTGAAATAAACCACGAAGCAAAAAGTTTCTAACAAATTTGTTCCCTGAGTTTCTTCTGCTATTTTTCTCACAAACCGTTTTTATAATTTTCTTGCTCCCTTTTCCCTGGCATTTCTGGCTTCCCTTTTGGGTGTATTGCTCACTGCACGTACAGTATCACTCTTGTTTTCATCTTACATGTTTCCTAGGGAGCCTTCAGCTGAGGCAACTCCAAGCTCTTAATTGCCAGTGCCTTTTTACTACTACAGA
>NW_016820699.1:169265-175549 GCF_001698545.2 Rhinopithecus bieti | reverse complement strand
CCAGCCCAGGCGACAGAGTGAGACTCCGTCTCAAAAAATAAAATAAAATAAAATAAAATAAAAAAATAAAATAAAATAAAGTAAAATAAAATATCCTACTTGTTATATGTTGTGCTTCTTGTAGTTGTGGATTCATATCTTCAGTCACTTCTAGAAAATTCACAACTGTTGTCCCTTCAAATATTGCCTCTTCTCCATTTAACAGCTATATTGAGATATAACTTATATATCATACAATTCACCCATTTAAAGTATACAGTTCAATGGTTTTAATATGTTCATGGGGCTGTACAACCATTACCACAGTCAATTTTAGATTTTCCTTACCTCAAAAAGAAACCTTGAAGCCATTAACAGTCACTCCTCTATTCCTCTCAACCCCATCCCACACTCCTGCTGACCTAGGTACCCCAATCTAGTTTTTTCTCTATGGATTCGCCTATTCTAGGTACTTAATATAAATGGAATAATATAATATATGGTCTTTGGTGACTGGCTTCTTTCACTAAGCAAAATGTCTTTAAGGTCTATGCATGTTGTAGCATGTATCAGTACTCCATTCCTTTTTATTGCCAAATAATATTCCATTGTATGAATGCATCACATTTTACCTATTTGTCAGTTGATGAACGTTGGAGTTATTTCCAGTTATTGACTATTATGAATAATGCTGCCATAATGCTATTTTGAAATAATCCTGATCATTTGTGTACAGGTTTTATGTGGACATAAGTTTTATTTCTGTTGGGTGTATAACTAGGAATGGAATTGCTGGATTATAATGTTAAATGTTAAACTGTACATTTAACATTTTCAAAAACTGTTAGAGTGTTTTCTACAGCAGTTGCACCATTTTACATCCCCACCAGCAATGCATGAAGGGTTTCAGTTTCTCCATACCCTCACCAACACTTAATTATTTGTTTAGAGACAAGGTCTGTCTCTGTCACCAAGGTTGGAGTGCAGTGGGGTGATCATAGTTCACTGCCAGTTTGAACTCCTGGGCTCAAGTGACCCTTCCACCTCAGTCTCCCTAGTAGCTGGAACTACAGGCACATGCCACTATTTTTTTTTTTTTTTTTTGTAGAGACAGGGTTCTCACTATATTGCCCAAGTTGGTCTCGAACTCCTGGGCTCAAGCCATCCTTCAGCCTCAGCCTTCCAAAGCACTGGGTGTGAGCCGCCAAGCCTGGCCACAGCACTTATTATTATCAGACATTTTAACTATAGTCATGTTCATTGGGTGTGAAGTGGTATCTGATAATCACTTTGATATGCAGTTTCCTGATGAGGAATGATATTGAGCATCTTTTCATGTGCTTATTGGCCATTTGCACATCTTTGGAGAAATGTCTACTCAGATCCTTTGTTCATTTTAATTGAGCTATTATTATTTTATTTAGTTGTAAGAGTTCTTTATATATTCTGGATATGAGTTCCTTATCAGAAGTATGATTTGCAAATATTTTCTGCCAACTTACAAAAGTAGGTTGTCTTTTAACTGTGTTGATGGTTTCCTCTGAAGCACGAGTTCTTAATTTTTATAAAGTCCAGTTTATCAACTTTATCTTTGGTTGCTCATATTTTTTTGGTGTCATATCTAAGAAGACTTTGTCTAAATTGAATTCATGATCTTCTCCATTGTTTATATCAATGCTTTGCTACCTTGGCTGCCCGTTAGGATCACCTGGGGAGTTTAAAAAATTCCTAAGTCCAGGCTGTGCTCCAGACAAATTAAATCTGAATCTCCTGGGGCAGGTCCTGGAGATTCAGGTAATTCCAATGTGCAACCAAGGTAGAGCACTCTGCTCTATACTCCTCTGGGATTCCAAATGAACATACATTATAACTTTATATCACTTCATATTGCTTATCCTCTCTTTTACATGTTTCATTTACTTTATTTCTCTGCGTTGCATTCTAGATATCTTCTTTAGATTTATCTTTCAGTTTACCAGTTCTCTCTTGAGCAGTGGTGTTTCATCTGCTGTCAAGTACATTCATTGAATTTTATATTTATCAATTTTAGTTATCTTTTCTGTAAGTTCCAGGTGATCCTTTTTCATGGTTTTATATTGCTTGCCAAGTGTTGTGATTTTTACCTGTTTTGAAGTAGTAAATGGATTTTTTATTCTATATCTTGTAATTTCAGTCTTGGAAGTCCTCAGTGGTCTAATTTTCTTGTTTGTTGTTTCTGCAGACTGTCACTCATGGTGGCTTGCTTCCTTGGGTCTTTCATCTTTCACCATGCAATTTAGGCAACACACATTTGATTGATTTAAATGTGTGTTGCCTAAATTGAGGATGTTTCCCCACAGAGATTTGTGTTTGCTGCTTCCGGGAGCCAGAGACACTGCTAATCCGGGACCAGTCTAGCCTTCTTCCAGGTTCCCTGGCTTAATGCAGGAGATACCAACATTTGCCATCAGGGCAACCTTTCCTTGCTTACCACATATATTTTAGCTCAACTTTTTTTGTTTTGTTTTGCTTTGTTAGGAGACCTTGAGGTTTCTCTTACTTTCTTTGAGCCTAACTATGTATTGGTAAATAAGTTTTATAAAGGATATGCAGTATCTGGTCAATTATAATAATCTGTCTTTTGTAAGATGCATTTTTATGTACCAGTAAGAAAGAGAAAAATCACTGTCAATCAAAATGACACAATACTGTCTTATCACTTAGGATTTTATACTTATTGAAGGACAAGTATAACTTATCTTTTAAAATTATTTAGACATTGATTTTTATCATGTATCACTCATGTGTATACCTAACAGAAAAATATAAGCAAGATAAATTCGTTAAGATACTCATAAAACTTTCTTACAGTTGGACTTCTTCAGTTCTGAATCACTTCTTCCTCAGTCACTGATTTCCATGATTTTTCACAAAGTATCTTTCTTTGTACCATCGAAAGCAGTAGTGATGCAGAATTTCTTAAAAGAGTGTTCCACTTTGTCTGTGGCATTTTTTTCCCAAGTAGTTGGCACCTACTTTGAAGTTTTTGATGCACATGCACAGACCACGAGAGTCACGTTCTACTGCCTCCTGACCGATAGTGATTTTGATATATATTCCAATTTCAAAGATGTTAAGATTTTTTTTTTAAAGAAGTGTATCTTGGAATTTATAAAATTATGTAGTTTTTTTATGATAGGAAAAGGGACTTCAAAGTATCTAGACTAGTGCTACTCAAAGTATGGCTTGCAGGCTGGTGCCATTCTGCAAATTTGTTACTAGTCTAAGGATGTAAGTATAGAAATTTGAGGTAAGCACTTAGGAACTTTATGAACAATTAGACTGAGTAATTAGACTGAATTTTCTCTGGTAATTTCTCTGGTAATGTGTCAGTATGTTATTTTGTGAAAATACCAGTCCATAATGGATTAGACATTTAAATAAAAAACAAGGCTATTTCTTCACCAATGATAGTTTGAATACCATTGATCCCAGTGGTTCTGAAATTTTAGTGTTCATCAGAGTCACTTGACCCAGACTGATAAAACACAAGCTGTTGGGCCTTACATAGGTCTAGGGTAGGGTGGGATAATTTGCATTTCTAACAAGTTGCTAGGTGATGCCAGTGCTGCTGATCCAAGGACCATACTTTGAGAACCACTGCCCTAGACCACTATAATGCTGGCAGCAGAAATTTTGCCAGTGGTTTCCAGCTTAATTTGTAGAACACAAAGTCCTGATGCTCTCTTGGAAAGTTTCAGCTTCCAGCGATCACTCTTTAGTGAAGTTAGAATAACTTCTTTAAAACTCAGTTTAATCTCCCCTCCTTGGTACACTGTTCAGAGCACCACAACATACAGTGGCACAATCACTGTAGGCTGCAGCGTATATGTGATCATGTTTGGTTAGATGTTCACAGTCTTCTTAGAAGAGCGAAACATGAATTTTATTTTTCAAGTGAATTGGTGCTATGATGGGTATAATTAAACTCCAGTTCTGAGAATTCTGTGGGCACTCTGTTGACAGCATTCTAGAAACTGGCTGCTTAAGTAGCACAAATATCCAAAGTAACCCTTTCCAGTAGTATAAACCAGGCAGCCTGCCAGACTTCTGAGATATTTGTGTTGGCTCATCAAGGTGACAGGAAGAAGTTTGTTTATAAAAGATCGGCATTGCGTATCCATCACATGCTTCCCAGAAACAAATACTGTTATCATTGTCATCTTCAAGAATAAAGTAGCCCCCCCTTATCCTCAGTTTCACTTTCTGTGGTTTCAGGTGCCTTTGGTCAACCACAGTCTGAAAATAGGTGAGTATAGTACAATAAGATATTGAGAGAGAGAGAGGGAGACCACATTCACATAACTTTTATTACAGTTTATTATTTTAATTGTTCTATTTTATTATTGGTTATTTTTGTTAATCTCATACTATGACAAATTTATAAATTAAACTTTATTATAGGTAGTTATGCATAGAAAAATAACAGTATACACGGGTTTCAGTAGTACTTGAGGTTTCAGGCATCCACTGGGGATCTTAGAATGTATCCCCTATGGATAAGGATGGACTAGAGTATATATCAACCTCAGAGACCTTAATAAATGACCCATTAGGGAAAAATTAATATCATTGGATGAGTCAAATATATTAATTATTGGCACCACAGGCAGAGTAACCTTCCTTCTTGCCACTATGGCAAATGCTGCTAATCTTTTCAGTGTCCACAGGCAACATCTGTAGCTCCCTGAATATTAGATGATGTATGCCTTTCACTAGGATGGAAATAATTAACATCCTGGTATTTTAACCTACTATGAACCTTATTAGAGTACTAATTCAGTACTTCTCAAACTTTCATGCACCTGAATCACTTGGAGAACCTGTTAGAGGGCTGGGATGGGGCCTGAGATTCTGCATTTCTTTTAAGTTCCTAGTTGGTATCTGTGTTCCTGGTCTGAGGACCAAGTGTTAAGCGACAAGATGCAAAACACTTTTGAACCCCTGTTTTTGTAAGGTCACCTGTCTGACAAACTAGCAAGTGGGACAGTTGTATAACCCTTTACTGGAAGCTTAGCCCACTCACCCAAACTGGTTATTGCCTGTGTCCTTATGCCACTCAGTAAAAACATTCAGCTGACACTAGGGATGCTATTCATGTTGGAAACCGCTCCTTTTATGTCTATATCCTTTAAGATCGTTTTACCTTGGGCATGAAAATGTCAAATTTATTTCCATCAGAAAATGCTGTTTGGTGGGAGAAGAGTTGTCATGAATAGCATATTGTGGGTAAATGCATAGCATAGTATCAGAGAAAAGCCCCCAAATACTAAGGAAAGATAAAAGATTCAGCCTCTGTGATATGCCACTTAATGATGTCCTCAGAAAGCCACAGCTTTCCCTTGTAAATTTCAACTTATGATCAATGATCAGTGGTGCATGGGATGAGTACTGCTTTAATAAAATGATAATTTCATTGCTTGCTTTGGTCTTGGGTGAAACTCGAGTGACATGATATTATTAATGAGTCTGTGTGCAGTCATGGCTCATTGTGGATACTTAGTATGCTTCTATTCTCTAGGAGCACATTACAGTAAACTAAAAAGAATTATTTTAAACAATGAAATCTACCCAAATCTGAGGGCAAATGCTGGATTCCTTTCCTGTATGAATGTCAGTTAGCAATGCTTTCAGCTGCAAGTGATAGAAAATATGACTTACAGTGCCTTAAAATAGGGTTATTTTTCTAATATATAAAAAAGTCTGGAAGTTGGTGGCTGCTAGCAAATGAGTTCAATGAGTTGGTGATATCAAGGCCAGTGTCTCTGGACTTCATTGCCTTTTTTGTCTTATGTTGCAGATGATGTGTGGAAGCTCCAGATACCATGTCTATGTTCAAGGCAGGAAGAAGAGTGAAGTCTGTACGAGATATGTCTGAACTTATCAGGAAAACAAAAGCTATCCAATAAATCTCCAGCAAATTTCTTTCTATATCTATTGAGCAGAACTGTTACATGGCCATGCAAGGGAACCTGGAAAACTTGCATTTATCTGGCCTACCTTGAAAAATATTGGGGTCCTATTAGCAAGAAAGAAGGGAGAGATTGCTACTGGGTAGGCAACAAACTGGTGCCATGCCAAAAGTAACTAGAAGTAAAATTTCCCCGCATGATGTGATTAAACTTTGTTTTAGCAGAATGCAATAATCATTTCTAGGAAAAGAGTGAGTGTATTGGAGCAGGTCGGGAGGTTTGGTAGAGAGAAGAAGCAAAGGTCAAACAATATTTTGACATCCAAACTCCACTCCCTCCCAGTGAGATATATAT
>NW_016820699.1:158077-168792 GCF_001698545.2 Rhinopithecus bieti | reverse complement strand
TCTTGGGGTGTATTTCTTTAAAAATTTTTCTTTAGACATTGATTATTTAAATAATAAATATTTCTCTAATGATGTTAGTATATATTTGTTTTTGATTTTTTAGTCAACGTTCTGCATCAACTAAAGTTAATTAGATCTGTACTGGAGTAGGATTTTATACATAGTTGAGCCTGGAAAACTTTTTGTCCCCTTCTTCATTTAATCTTATTAAAATAATTTAATCACTAGGAGATAACTCTTCTTTTGAAATTGAGGAAAAATACAATCTTGGTTAGAGGGGTAATTTTTTTCTCTTAATTAAAAACAGCATGTACAGTCAAAATCAGTCTTTTCAGCTTGGTTTTGTAACATTTTGAAGGTGATTGCCTTGTTTAATCCTTTCTCTGTGCTGTTTCTGAATTAGCTCATACCTTTTTTATCTGTAGTCTAGTCACTGGATGAAAAGGAATGATTTCTGTGTTGTGTAGATTTTAGAATTTCAGGAGAAAAGTGAGATAAAAGAAAAATTTTAATTTTGTTTCACTGATCTAAAGGAAATAGAAGTGTTTTACAGATTCCTATAGGAAGTCTGGCAGGGAATGTCAATTGTGAAAAGATATAGGTGGGCTATTTTCGATAGATCTTGAATCAGGAGATTAATTCTTACTAGAGAATCACTTTCCTGCTTCCAAAAGAAAATGTGAAATAACTTGTGCCAGGATCTAAAAGATGAGCAGGGTCCTGGTGGGACAATGTGGTAGAGATATCAGAAACTAGATCTTCCAGGAATTTTATGCATGCCTCAGAGTGAATGAGCTGAATCCAGACTGTGGGAGATGTGAACATTGAAGTGGAGTGCTGTATTCTAACTTCCCATTGGTTCCACTGCCCCTTTGTTGACATATTTGTAAGTACTACTCCCTCTTTTGTGTCTACACAGAACTTGGCACTTTGGGTCCGGAGCACTGCCAGTGCTGAGAGTTGTTTGAGAGCAGACCCAAAACCTCAAACCCGAAAGGGTAAGGAGTATATCCTGTCTTGTTTTCCACCATACTTGGTGTTCAATGAATTGATGAATGAAGAACCCCACTGTGGTTCTTAGACTTGTGTTTGTATTTCATTTTAAGATCTACATTCTCATTGGCAAATCATGCCTGCATTCCACTGCACTTTAGTCAACTTGTATTGAGAGACCCCTTGGTATGACTTTGAAAAATTATTGGAATATCTTGAACTTTTCTTTTCAGAGCACAATGATTAGTGGGGATACCTTGTACAGAAGAAAAGGGAAAAAAGGTGGCGGGGATAGGGAAAAAGAAAGAATTGTTGAAGTTGATAGGCATGGGCATATTCAGGTTTTAAATTAACTTTATAAGTTGCTGCCTAAGAAATATACCAAAAAAATGGGCAGCTTTGCTATTATTGGGAGATGAAAATATGATCTCACCTCTACAAAATGAGGCTGCAATATTGAAACAATGCCAGCTTCCCTGCTGGGCAGCCTGCCGACATTTCACTTACGCACTGAGTTCTTTCTCAGCTACTCTGGCATCTGTGCCCTTCCTGCTGTTCCCCACTTTGCCAAAGGCTCAGCCTCCCTGAGCCATGTGAGAATCTGCCCTTTGTTGTACTTGAGCAGAGAATGTTCCCAACATTTCATTTGCTCTTCTCCTGGAGAGCTGGAGGGGAAGAGAGAAGCAGTGTGACAACTGTTTTACTCTCAAGCCAAAATGTCAGAGCTGTTCTGAAGCTAAGCACCCCATCTTTGAAGTCAGTGGCCTCCCTCCAAGTCTTTCTGGCTTTGAAATGGCAGTCAGATCTGCATTTGTCCTGTGAGGTGCTGTAAGAGGTTCTGCAGTGGTTTTAGATTCAGAGATCTTGTTATGAGTCATCCGGAGAACTTTTTCAGAGATATTCCACCGTGGGCACATGTGTCAGTTATTACTGGTGCATAACAAATGACCTCAAAACTGAGTGGCTTAGGTTTTGTTTATTATTATTGTTCATATGTCTATAGGTCACCTGATAGTTCTGGTGAGCTGAGTCAGACTTGGCTTATTTGGGTTGGGTTTGCACATGTGTCTGCAGTTAGGTGAAAAGTCAGCTAACACTGGCTGGCCCGGCACAGGCTCACTTACAAGTTTTTCAGCTATCCAGCTATTGACTGGTGTGACAGGGGTGGCACAAAATCAAGAGCAGGAATGGAAGCATACAAAGCCTCTTAAGACTTAAGTTTGGAAGTGTTGCACTGTCACTTCTGCTGCATTTGGTTGAACAAAGCAAGTCATGTAGCCAGTTCGAACAAAGCAAGTCATGTAGCCAGTTCGAACAAAGCAAGTCATGTAGCCAGTTCAGTTGTGAAGGGTAGACAACTGGATTCCACTTTTTGATGGAAGGAGCTACAAAGTAAAATAGCAAAAGTCATTGATGCAGAGAGGGAAAGACTTTGTGGCAGCCTTTGCAATTTTTCACAGCATGTGGTCTCAGAGGCAGCATGAAATGAGAGATGCATTGAGATGTGTGGATGTGTGTTCTCGGTTTCTACATTTCTGTGAAGTGTGAGATGTGTGTGCTGGAGAAGGGGAGGGACAGTTGCTGAGGAATATATCACACCCCTCTATCTCCTTTGCCGCCATCATCTTTCATTAGGGCTGCCACAAATAATCCCAGACAGCTTTCTTCACAAGTATCATGGACCATTTATCCTTACGCCTCCAAAGGGCCAATGTTAGGTATTAAACTGCAGATTGAGGCCACAGTGGATATGGTGTTATTCAGTGATGTGCTTTTGCTATTTGCTGTTCTTTTGAAAGGCAAAACAAAACAAAACAAAACAAAACAAAACTGGATAGTGATTATGCAACCACATTATTAAGCTAGTATATTGTTGCTTTTGACGTAGTTCCCACCTTAAGACTGAAATACAATGACTCAACTTCTGAGATTTCCTTCTTAGACCAATGCAAGTATACAGCCCACTTAACAACTATGAAGGTCGGTGGTGCACATCTTTGGTATATTCATCTCACCCCTGACTTCATTTTAGTTATCCTACTCTTATTTTGATTTCTTATTATCCTCATGATGGCCCACAGGGCCCTAAAAGATGAGCAACAGCCCTTCCTGGCATTACCTCCCTGACCTCATGTCCTACCTATGTCCCCCAGGCTTCTACTGCTCCATACACACAGGCCTCCTTACTGTTCCTGAAACACAGGTACGCTCCCCTCTTAAGGCCTTTGCATGAGCTGTGCCCTCTGCCTAGAAAACATCACCTGGCTGACATGCTCATCTCCTTCAGGTATTCGATACAATGACACCTTTTTGACGAGACCTACATGGAACCCTCTTATTTAATACAACACACTGCCACGCTCTCACCACATCTCAGTCCTCCTTCCCTGCTCTGCATTTTCTTTTTTTCTGAACACTGATCACCTTCTAGCATACTAGACAGCTTGTTCATTTATAATATAAATTTTGTATTGTCTGAACCTCCTCTTCCTGTGTTTTGGAGATCCCCAAGACCACCCCCCAGGATCAGTGAATCACTGGGAGAACTCAAAGGACTCATATGGTTATAGCCACAGTTATGATTTATTACAGTGGAAGAACACAAAGCCATATCAGCAAAGAGAGAAGGTGCATGGATTGAAATACTGGGGAAACCAGCGCAGGCTTCCAAGGGTCCTCTCCCAGTGGACTCACATAGGATGCACTTAATTCCCCTACCAATGGGTTATGACAATATATATGAAGTGTTGTCTACCAGAGAATTCTATTAGAGACTCAGTATCCAGGTTTTTATTGGGGACTGGTAACATAGGCACCCCCTGCCCAACACATAGCAAAATTCCAGACTCCCAGAAGGAAAGTAGGTGTTCAGCGTAAGTCACATTGTTTGCACAATTTAGGTGCAGTGAGCCAGTCTTACCAGTCCTGGGAATGGTCGTCCCACAATTCAAGTTCCCAAATGCCAGCCAAGGACCAACCTTGCAAGCAGGCCTTTTGAAGAATAGCATTCCTAGTGCTGCTATGTTAACACATTTCTCTACACCGTGCAGGAATATCAACTCTTTGAGGACAGAAATCTTTGTTTTGCTCCGTGATGCATCCCCTAAAACCGGTGCCTGGCACATAGTAGGTGTGCAGTATTTGTTGAATGAATAGATGGAACCCAGGCCCTTGAGTTAACTGTCTCTATAGCAGAAATAACGCACAAAGGAGGAACAAGCTCCTGATTTACCCCCACGAGGCTTTACCTGAATCAGCAGTCCCATGTACATGTACTCCTACCCAGATATCTCCCTGTCCAAGGAGCCTGAAACAAGCTCAGCTTCCACACCCTAATCTGATCCTCTGATTATTTCACATGTAAGCCTATCTATTCAACAGTGTTTGAAACACTTATGATGGAATTATGCAGCATACAAGCTGGAAGAAAATCTTTTCCATTAAGAGCCCATTTGCTCAGATGCAACATGTTCAGAATAACCTAGTTAGTTGCTTAGCGAGGGTCTAGTTCTCTTCATCTTTTTTATCTCTTCACTACATTTGTTTTATGCCATCCACAGTGCCTAGCACTGTGCTAAATTAATGCAATATTGCCTTTAAACATTTCTTTGTACTGAAAACTGGCTTGGGGAGATCATTTGACTTTACCAGTGGCTGGTTGTGACCTTTATGTCAGCAATTTCTCAGTTTCTTCTTCTAATGTTTATTTTTAAAGGCGAAAGTGCCAAGTTAAGTGATTCCCCTCTCCCACAACATACATTTCCTTCTTCTCTTTCTAATTCCTGAACCATTTTTCATTGTGACTATGTAAGCTCTTCCATTTACCTATTATCAGTGACTCTTTAGGTAAAATCTCATTTTCATTCTCTGTGCCATCAGTAATAGAAGGATTAAGCTAATTTCAAAGCTACTTGTGTCAGGATTTCATCCAGTCTGGAAAGTCTATCTATGTCATCACAGGTTTGCTTGTCACATTCTGAAGTTTGACAAATTGATGGAATGAATCATTTGTTGAAATTCAACAAAGAGCACCCAGCCCATGTTCTATGTCTCTGCTTAAGATTAATCTCAGCTCAATATTACCAAATTGAATTTATCAGCAGAAAAAAAAGAAATATTTTCAAAATGAATATCGTAGTACCAGCTTAGAATATAAATCTTACATAATATTTGTCATCAAAATTGTTTTAATGTTATTGCAAGAATGTGTTGAAATATTCCTACCAATAGAATATGCTAGGTTGGCATCTTAATAACAACTCTAATGCTGAGTCATTTTGTATAGGGAGAATATTTTTATGAATGGAAGAGGAATTATGAATCTATTCTTAGGTCAAATAAAAAATAATTGCACATCAAAATTCCTGGGCTGATCAGATGAATTAATGTTCTGGCTGAGAAACGACAAATTCTGAGGGAGATAAACTGTCAGGGCGCATTTACCAGCAACTTTAACAAATGATTTGGTCTTGACAGAAATGTTTTAAGTACAGCTTCTAACTGTTTAAGGTATTTAGTCATTTTGACAAGACTGGGTTAGCCATTCCTGAAACTTTAAAAAATCTGACATGAAAGAAATGGAACCGTGTGCCAAGATAATACAGTACTTAGCTAGTGCTTCGGGGGCAGTGACTTTGTTACTTCCTAGAACTAGTAAAAACCTTAAACACTTTGTTTCCCAGGTCCTTCATTATATAGATGAGAAAACCGAAGTCCAGAGAGAAGGGCATACAGTAAACTAATAGCAGAACACAGAACGGAACTCAGGTCTTTTGGCTTTTAGGTCACTGTATCATTCTAATTCAATTTTATGTTTTAAGGCAGTGGTTCTCACAATCCAGCAGGCATCAGAATCACCTGGAGGGCTTGCTAATACAGAGATTGCTGGGCCCTACCTCAGAGTTTCTGTTTCCATGGGTCTGGGATAGAGCCAGAGAATTTACATTTCTATCAAGTTCCCAAGGAATGGTGATGGTGTGGCTCCAGTGATCATACTGAGAACCACTGGTCAAAGGGATAGCAGGGATAGTCGAGAAAATAAGAATAAATGTGGAATTTCCTGCAGAAGGGGAAATCTTTGATGGAGCAAGTATTTTACTAAGTATTAGTAATCAGGGAATGGAAGGGTCTGTTAGTAAGTTTACTTTTCCTATTGCCCTTGTAATTATTACTAGATAAGGTTTTTACTGTTGGCACAAATGCCTCAGAAATTTCTTGCGTGACTCAGAAGTATGACCCACTGGGGACAATGATTAATTGTAAATACTTCTTGAGAATCCAAATCCTCACTAGAAAATTATCAAATTGCCTTTACTCATCTTGAATGTTCACATTAACATAGGAAAAAAGAGAACCAGAAATGATGACTGAAAATGAGCAAAATGGGTAATTGAGTTGACAAAGAGAATTAAACTTAAAACAAGAATTTGATTCCCTCAGATTTTGTTTGTCTGGGCCAGTTAACAAATTTATTGTCAGAAATGTGCTTTAAGTTTTCCTTGGTGCTAAGAATGGGAAGATTTCCTGATACTAAGATTAAGTCTAAAAAACAAATTCCCACTGAGAGTCTTAAGCACATATTTTCATTAACATACAGTTTATTTCCACTTATTTTCTGTTTTTATCTTTTGGTCAGTATTCATTAGCTAGTTACATTCAAGTACATGCTTTACAATATATTGAGACAAAATTTTTAGGTAAATTGGTGGTAGCAAGCTTCCTTCCTGTCTCCTTTCAGCAACCTTCCACCTGCTAAAAAGAAATCCATATTTGCCTACTTAGATGCGCTCTTTATTGTACCTTTCACCCTCCTAGAGAAGGAAAAAATACTCCTTGTTGATCTGGAGGCTAAACTAAGGTTTTGGGAGAAGGGGAGAATAAAACTTAAATGGATTCTGGGGCTTGAGAAAGCACTGATGTGTAAAAGGTCCTGAAGCAGCTATGAGGGACAAAGGAATTGGAGAATCAGGAAAGGTTATGAGGAAGTGTTATTATGGATTAAGAATGGATTTCTATTATTGTACTTTGAAAGCCAAGTAAAGAAAGAACTGCTTTTTAATTATCTGTAAATGCTAAAAGAGATACTGCACTGAGATTGGACCACATGGGTCCTTGAATTTAAGTTTACCCAAAGAACCTAAGACTCAATCTCTGCTCTAATAACATTTGTTTCTTAGAGGGAATCAAGGGAATCCATGGAAAATTAAGTTTCCAAGAAAACCAGAGTAGATGGGATACAAAAAAACCCACTACGCATATCTATCAAGTAACAAATATTTACAGTCACATGAAAGCCCTTGCAGTTGGTGAGATGTGAAACTTTCCCTATTGCTACAGCAGACTTAGTAAAGAGGTAGGGGCATGCAGATTGAGGGGAGAACCTGAGAGTACAGGCTTCATGAAGTGGAAAATATACTGTGACTTTAAAAAAATAATGTTTTGGTAAAACCCTGAGTCAGCTTTCCATTACTGGGAAACCAAGTGGTATCAGTTATCTACTGCTGCATAACAAACCACCTAAAAACTTAGTAGTTCAAAATAATGGAAACCATTTATTTTGCTAGAAAATATGCAGTTTGGGTGGCATTTGGCAGGATAGTTTGTCTCTGCTCCTTCTGTTATTAGCCGAGGGGCTCAACTTGGGGCTAGAGGAACCATTTTTAAGATGCTCATTCACATGGGTGGCAAGTTGGTACTGGTTGTCTGGTGGGAATTCATCTGGGGTTAGAAGCCTTGGTTCTTCCCTGTATTGGCCTTTCCATAAACTGATTGGGCTTTCTCATTGCATGGTTGCTGAATTAAGTGAGCATGAAGGGGTGGCCTGCCCCTCCGCACCTGTGGGTGTTTCTCGTTAGGTGGAACGAGAGACTTGAGAAAAGAAATAAGACACAGAGACAAAGTATAGAGAAAGAAAAGCGGGACCCAGGGGACCGGCGCTCAGCTTACAGAGGACCCACGCCGGCAGCGGTCTCTGAGTTCCCTTAGTATTTATTGATAATTATCTTTACCATCAAAAAGATAAGGGTGTAGCTGGACAATAGGATCATTTTAGGGAGAAAATCAGCAGTAAAACATATGAACAAAGATCCCTGTGACATGAATAAGTTTAAAGGAAAATGCTGTGCCTTTCTTTTCCCCACATGAGCATTCTAAGAGAATATAGCAAAAGTGCTTGATGTTTCATGACCTAGCCTTGGATATCATAAAATGTCAGATAATCACACAGCAATCACAGTGACCATTGAGGCTCAAGGGGAAAGAGAGTGGCAAGGTGCTATAAAAGCATGTGGATGGGCTGTTGTAGCCATTTTTGGATAATACAGTCTGCCACACAGGGGACCCTAAGGCATGTTCTATGTTTTCAGTTAGTATCTACAACAGCCAAAGAGATGGCTCAGTGTTTCTCATCTTGCTCCCTTTTCTCCCTCTATCCCCATAGATAGAATGCTTGGCCCTTACTACAAGGCCAGTCCCAGATGCAAGCCTACTTTTCCCCCCATCTTTGTTCCTGAGGCCAATTTTGGCCACTTTTAAACACTTCAGGTCACAGAGCTGAGAAGGAGACAGTCAAAAAAGAATTAAATAAGAGAAGCAGAAGTTGCAAGTATTTATCAATGGCTTTTCTAACCAACAGTGGCCCTCTCTGACACCCTAAGAGATTCACCAAGATTAGAACTTCACCTATAGTAGCCACCACATTTATTATACTGTATATAGTCCTTATCTTAGTTTGGGTACCCCCAAAGTACATCCTGAGACAAGGATTTGGGAGTAAGTAGTTTGTTTGACAGGTCATCCCAGGAAACATAGTGAGGGAGTGGAAAATGAGATTGGGCAGGGAGGAAAGCCAATAAAGTGTGTGATAATAAGCAGGTTACCCCCATGAACAACTAGGGCTCGAGCCCATGGAGACTCTTGATGGATGGTGTAGAACACACCCAGAGTTGTCCCTTAGAAGGAATTAGGAAAGTAGAGTATTTATCCACCAATCCCTGTCCCTCACTGGTTGGGGGCATTCACTCTGACACTTGCAGCTTGTCCTGTACCCAGCCCAAACACACTCATGAAGCCAAACAAAGACTTTAGGCAGAGTGAACAAATCTTTTCATTATCTTTCATATGATGCTTCTGGATAGACCAAAACAGAAAGCAGAGCACTGATTAGCCTTCTCTCCTCCTCTCCTCCAATGGGTATCCTCATACCTTGGCCATATCCTCTGCTCCATGGCTGTGGTGCGTTTTTTGATCCTCCGTCCATGCTATAATTTGAGGTATCTTTGCTCCTTTGTCATACTCCATCCTTGCCACGAATGTAGGCGTAGTCATCCTGTCGTTTTAAACAAGGAGGATAGGGCCTGTGGTCCCCTTTTGGTGTGGAAAGTGTAAAGGTTCCCTGAATGGCCAGGGTCAAGGTAGCAACCAGTAGTTATAGATAAAGGATGCATAAGGGAAAGGAAAGGACTAATATAGACCAGTGTTTTTAAAGTGAAGCTCCCAGGCCGCCAGCATAACTGGACTGCTTGATGTAAATTTATACCGAAGCAACAGACTGAGGAGTTTCAGAGCATAAGCGTTGGAGCCAGAGTGCCAGAGTTTGAATCTCTGAGCTATTTACTAGTTGTGTGACCTCAGGAAATTACTTGAGCCTTCTGTGCCTCATTTTCCTTATCTGTAAAATGTACCTAGGTCATATGACTGTTTTGTGGATTAGGTGACATAGAATATGAAATGAATGTGGTATAATGCCTGCCAATTTCTAAGTGTTCAATAATGTACCTTTTTTTTTTTTTTTTTGAGATGGAGTTTCGCTCTCGTTGCCCAGTGGTGCGATCATATGGTGGTGTGATCTCGGCTCACTGCAAGCTCTGCCTTCCAGATTCAAGTGATTCTCCTGCCTCAGCCTCCTGAGTAGCTGGGATTACAGGCATGGGCTATGAGGTCTGGCTAATTTTTTGTGTTTTTAGTAGAGACGGGTTTCACCATGTTTGGCAGGCTGGTCTCGAACTCCTGACCTCAGGTGATCCACCCGCCTTGGTCTCCCAAAGTGCTGGGATTACAGGCGTGAGTCACAATGCCTGGCCTATTTTATAGTGAATCATAATCTATGAGAATGGAACCTGGAAATCTGCATTTCTAACCCCACTTCCCCATGTGATTTATATGTATCCTGAAGTTTGAACACCAGTGCTTCAAGCTGAGAGGCCAGGAGAGAGATCAGGTGATGTCAAAACAGGATTGATTAACATAGTTACATCTCATTTCCCCAGCAACTTTGGGAAATTAGGAGTTTCCTATAAGTGAGTTCTCCAGATGGCTGAGACTGTTCTCTTTAAACACTCAATCTCAAAAGTTAACACTTGATGTATTATGCTTAACTGTAAATGATATATCACATGCTTACACAGAGAATTCTGGAAGGTAGTATTATAACAATATTTTTGGAGTGACTTAGTTATCATCAGACAGCCAGGCAGATAGTAAATATTTATTGACTGTTTCACTCTGTCCCCTCGTTTTGGTTGGTGCTGAAGATACAAAGATGAACAGGACCAAATCCCTGCTTTCAAGAGTTTCACTGTCTAGTAGAAGAGAGATCAGGAAATGTTGATACAGTGAGAGAAGTGATAGAATAGAAAGCTGTTTTGAGCTTTATTACAGGGAATTCCTAACAGCTATAAAAGTGGGAAGGATATGTTACCCTGATGTTGAGCCCCTGAGTGCTA
>NW_016820699.1:145549-156569 GCF_001698545.2 Rhinopithecus bieti | reverse complement strand
GTGTTAGCCAGGATGGTCTCGATCTCCTGACCTCGTGATCCGCCCGTCTCGGCCTCCCAAAGTGCTGGGATTACAGGCTTGAGCCACCGCGCCCGGCCGGGCCTGCTATCTTACAGCTACTATGTCTCTCCTTTGCTGTCAATTGACACTCCCTGTTTCTATCAATTTTTCTGCCTTCAAAGGACATTCCCATCCTCATCTACTGTGATGCTTTTATTCTGCTGTGGTCTGGAAACCAGATATCCTGAACTTGCTGAGAGGTTGCCCTCTTAGAAAGACCTTCTCTGACCTTGCTATCTAAAATAGCATCCTCCAACCCCACACACAAACTCTGCAGCTCCTTACCCTGCTTGATTTTTCTTTATGGCCTTTATTACTATTATTACTACCTGACATCATGTTGCATATGTTTATGTTCCATGGTCTACTTTCTTCATTGGAATGTAAGTGTCAAGGGGGCAGGGGCTCTGTTGTTTAGCACACCTCAGTATCGAGCACCTAGGACATGGCCTGGCTCAGGGTTGGCTGCTAATAAATATTTATTGGATGAATTATAATAATAGAAAATAAATTTCTTTTTAATTTTTTTATTGAGGTATAGCTTGCATATAGCAAAGTGCACCCATCTTAAGTATTCAACTCAATAAATATTAGTTAAATGTGCATACTTTATAACCCACACTCAGACAAAAATATGCGGCATTTCTAGCACCTAACCAGCAGGCTCCTTCAAACCTTGCCCAGACAGGACCTCCTCCAAAAGATAACTACTCTTGTGACTTCTATCATAATTGATCAGTTTTGGTGATTTTTGACCTTCATATAAATGGAATCATGTAGTTTGTGCTCTTGTATGTTAGCCTTTTCAACATTATGTCTGTGCTGCGTGAAGCAGCAGTTCATGCCTTATTGCTTGTAATATTCACTGTATTTACTGCAGTATGTTTAGTCCGTTCTACTCACATGTGTATTGTTTCTAGGTTTTGGTGTTTTAGAAAATGAACTTTGAGAAAGTCCATGAAAGGTGCCATGAGTAGAGGGCATGGATTCAATAGCAACTATTCTGTGTGCTTTTCCTCTTTACTCCATTTTGTTAGTCCTACATTTCTCAAACTGTCTTCCTGCTACTTCACGGTTCTGATTTACGCTTGGACCTGGGATGTCTCTCTGGAACTAAGTCAAATTTACAAAACCCCTAGTTGGACTAGTATTGTAGTAAACCCACATTCCTGCCACTTCATGCCAGGACACCCAGGACACAGAAGCAGAATGCTGATTAGCTATCTCTTTGGATATCCTCTCTTTTACTTCCTCTTTTGTCCTTGGTTCTTGTTTGCTTTCTGCTAATTCCCTCCACTAACTGGGGGCGCATTTGGGCCTAATGTATTTTATAGCCGGGATTCTCAACCATGGCTGCACATTATAATCACTTGGGGAACTTAAAAAAAATACCCATGCCTGGGCCCCACTCCAAGGCAATTAAATCAACATCTCTGGGGGTGGGACCTGGGTATTAGTATTTCTGAAAAACTGTCCAAGCGATTCTAATGGGCAGCCAAGTTTGAGCATCACTGTGGGACATATTTTGTTTTAGGAAATAGTGCAGGTGTGTAGAATCAACTCACTTCTTTCCCCCGGCATCAGGCACAACCAATTTGTTTCCACACAACTTACCAGATGAGACTCTTGAATGTTGTCAACTTTATAAATCTTAGGGAGCGATTTATATGAGAACTGCTTAAAAACAAGGATGTCAAAGGAAGCGGCTTTTTCTTCTACCATGGTTGTCACTCTATGGTGTGAAAAGAAGTGTTAGTTGAAATTTGGCTCATGAATTACAATTTAGATCAAACTTGAAGCTGTGGCAGGGATGTCTTGACTGCCATTGAGTGGATACTTCTGAAAGACTTGTGATTTTTAAAAAAAATGTATACCACATATAAGCACAATTAGCACTACTAGGTTACAAGTATAATAAGGCCAGTGTCCATTTTATAATCATCTTTTTCCTGACAACATTCAACACCATTTTGTGTACTGGAACTAACATTTACTGAGTAATTTATGTTATTTACTATTCAGCATTTACAACTCAGTCCTCACTATTATACTGGCTGTCTTACTGAGCACTTATGTGTTATGCCCTGTTCTAAGCTCTTTAAAGGTATTCATTCATTTACTTTTCTCAGCAACCCCATGAGTTGGGTTTTTATTATTATCCCCATCTTACGGTTAAGAAACTGAGGCACAAATTGGTTAAGTACCATGCCCAGGCCTCACAAATGATAAATTGCAGAGCTAGGATTTATGAAGTTTGGCCTCAGAGCCTGCTCCCTTATCATCTACCCTGTGCTTCTAAAATTTTAATGCTCATAGAAGTCCCCAGGGGATTTTGTTAAAGTTTGGATTCTAATTCAGTAGATCTGGGATGGGGCCTAGGAGTCTGCATTTCTAACAAGCTCCCAGGTGGTGTTGATGCTATACAGATCTATGGACCACATTTTGAGAGGCAAGAACATAACTTATGAGATCATTTCTATCATTGTTCCCATTTTCAGGTAAGTACTCTGAGGGTCAAAGAGGATAGTGGTATTATCAGCTTCTCATAGCACATATATAGTGAAGCTGTAATTAGAATTCCTGCAGTTGGGTCTCAAATGTGATTGCCTAACTGCTCTGCTTAGGTGCTTAGTAAAAGGCTATTGAATGATAAGTAAACTGATATTCGGTTTACTGCTGGGTCCAACAGATGGCTATTAAATAGTCAAAGGTTGGAATGTAATGAATAGAACTCAAATAATTATATACTTTTCGTCTGTTCTTTTTACACCTTGGAAATGAATCTACTATCAATTTTCATCTTTACCACATTTTCTTCTCATATCCTAAACAGGTTGTTCCAACCTTGCTGTTAGCAGGGAACACAAAGGAAACAACTTACCAAGTTTTTGTTGAGGATATCTTTCTGCATGTCTGTTTACCATTGCCTTTGCTTTTGAAAAAATATCACAGAACTGGAATCCTGCTGATATAAATATTTCTCATTAAATTGTCTGAATAGCAATCCCAGTAGATATAGAAGCAATATTATTCAAAATAATTTAAAAATAATGCCACTATTTAAGGTTTTGCAAAAATATTATTTTCCACTTTTGTACAAAAGGAAATATTTTCATCAGTAGCCTTGTCTCACACTCAGTGCAATTTTGTGGTGGATGAGATTCAGGCTTCCATTCCCCATTGTGTCCTAATATCATAGATTTCCTCCATGAAGGGTCTCCTGAGAACAAGGCCCATCAGAGATCAAAACAAGAATCAAATTTAATGTTCTCTATAACAATTCAACCATTAATGTTCCAGGAAGAACTCTCTATCCACTCCTACCACTCTGGATAATATTTTCCAACCAGATAATGCATATATGTGACAAAGAGCCCTTGCCTGGAAGAAAATTTATGTACTTATTAGATTATTTTAAGAGGCACTTCTTGGCTCAGAGAACTGGAGGGAACAAAATATATAATATAAAATATGTGACTCATAAAAATATGTAACTTCACGCAACCGAAATCAGGGGTGAAATGCTAGCATCTCTACATTGTGATGGGGTACAATGTTAAAAAAGGACTCTTGGCTGGATTTTATTGACTAGCATTCTAAAGTTGTTACTTTCTTTGCAGAAATGTCAGTGAGGTACTGGCTTGTCTCATTTATCACTGATGGGAATAATAAACCTGACTAGAAGATCAGTAGCTGTATTCACTCATTCATACATTCAGTTCCTAAATAAAGATTGTTGAGCATCACTATGCTAGGAACTTCAGGTAACAAGGAGAATAGCATATGGTCTCTGCCCTCAGGGAGTTCACAAAATTGCTAGGGATATAATACAAACAGGAACAAGGTTAACAGTAGGAGATGGTATGTGACAAGGATAATACAAATGGTACACAGTTTTTTAGAGTAATGTTTTATCAGAGAGTGGTCCCTGGGCCAGCACATCAGTATCATCTAGGGACTTGTTTAATATTCAGATTCTTGGGCCACACCTCAGACCCACTGAATTTGAACCTCTGTGGATGGGCCCCAGGAGTGTGACTTTCAACAAGATCCTAAGGTGATTTGTATGTACATTAAAACTTTAAAAGTGTTCTTTTGAAAGATCACTTTTATCAGAGGAGAACAACACATTAAGGTCTTGTCCTTGAGGGCTTGTAATTCAATAAAATGACATTTGAATGTGAATAATCAAATGTGATGAGAAACACTCACACATGTGACTATAGGAACAAGGAAGAGAGAGAGAGAAAGAGAGAGAGAGAGAGATTGATTGATTGATTGCTTGATTTAACCTTGTCGTAGTTGGAGAGATTGGTGAATGTTTCCTGGAGGGGGCATTGGAGGATGAAGAAATGCTGTCAGTTTGAAGTGCACTTGGTTGTAACAGAAAACCTGACTGAGAGTGATTTAAAGAAGAAGGGTTTTTCTGTCTCACATAAATAGCCTGGAGGTAGGCAGTTTCCAGCGCTGATTCAATTATTCAAGGATGCCAGGGTTCTGGGTCAGCATCTCTTTAGACCTCTTGCTTTCTGCCTTATGATCAATCATAAGATGGCTGCTGTAGCTCTGAGAATCACATTATCATCCAACCATATTCAAATGCAAGAAGCCAATAGGCATAGCACAAAAAATCCCTCTTCTGCATTCTTATCAAGGTGGCAATTCTTTTCTAGAGGCCTCCCAGCAAATCTCCACTATGTCTGATTTACTAGAACTAGAACATGAGACTACCAGTATACCAGGGTCTGTTCAACTTTCCATGACTTCTAGTAATCTCGGCCCAATATTCCAGGAGGATAGAGCTGCTGTTAGCAGGGAGCAAATACGTTTCAGTGGGAAAGCTTTTGGGTAAGCCACCAACAGCCTGTAGCCAGGAAGACTTCAGTAGACGGAATCAGGAATAAGGGCATTCCCAAAAGAAGAAAAGGCATGAACAAAGGCATGGAGGTGAAGTGTGCATGAAGAATGATTACTAGATGAGTTTGGCTAAAGCATGTGAGTCTTACAAAGGAATATTTTGCGCCATTAAAAAAAAAAAAACCTAGGCCCGGGCGCGGGCTGGCTCAAGGCCTGTAATCCCAGCACTTTGGGGGGGAGGCCGGAGGCGGGCGGCATCACGGATGTCAGGAGATCAGAGGACATTCCTGGCTAACATGGTGAAACCCCGTCTCTACTAAAAAAAACAAAAAACTAGCTGGGGCGAGGTGGCGGGGAGCCTGCTAGGTCCCAGCACCTACTCGGGAAGGCTGAGGCAGGGAGAAATGGGCCGTAAACCCGGGAGGCGCGAGGGCCTTGCAGTGAGCTGGAGGGATCCGGCCACTGCCACTCCAGCCTGGGCGACAGCAAGCGAGACTCCGGTTCTCAAAAAAAAAAAAAAAAAAAAACCTGCTGGGGGACCTTTTGATTCAAATTGGAATCATGTGCAGAATCCAGCTTCACAGAGAAAGCATACCTGCTTTGGGCAGAGTAGGGTGGGATGCCTGGGAGCCAGCCTGCCTCTGTCTCTGACCTACTTCAGCTGAAAGGGCTTCTTGAAAGCCAAATTGAAGAACAATGCCCCAGAAACTGCTACTTTGACCCTGCTACACCCAAGATTTTCTGGGCCCTCTCCCTGCAGGAGGCCACAAGGCTTTCATCAAGGTCACTCATTTGGCCCCAAACTGAAACTTCACAGGTATGTATGGAAATATAATAATCCAGGCTAGGGGTGCATGTGTATGTGTTTTGTGTTGTTGCTTTTGCAGATACCACATGGGACCCTGTGCCTCTTCATTCCATTCCTGACACTGAATTGCTAAAACAGTAGTTGAGGAGAGCATTGTGGGAAAACAACCACAGGAAGGGGAACACTATTAGTGGTGATTAGTGGCTTGCTTCTTTACCTCCTGCCCTTACAACCCTGTGTTAGTTTCCTAGTGTGGTCATAACAAAGTACCACGGATTCGGTGGTTTAAACATCAGAAATGTATTATCTCACAGTTCTGAAGGCCAAATGTCAGATCAAAGTGTTGGCAGGGTTAGTCCCTCCTGAGGGCTGTAAGGGGAATCTGTTTTATGCCCCTTCCATAGCTTCTGATGGTTTACTAGCAGTCTTTGATGTTCCTTGGCTTGTAGATCTCTGCCTTCATCTTCATATGACATACTCCGTATGTGCCTTCACATTGTCTTCCCTGTGTGTATGACTGTCTCTGTGTTCAGATTTCCCCATTTTATAAGACACAGTCATATTAGATTAAAACCCATCCTGGTGACCTCATCTTAACTTGATCATCTGTTTTCAAATAAAGTTATATTCACAAGTACTAGAGGTTAGGACTTCATCTCTGTTTAGAGAGACACGATTCTACCAGGGAATTGTGGAAGATAGGAGTGAAGATTTATCCCATCTTCATTCAACTCCTAACGCATCCTATATTTCAAACCTCTGCTTCCCTTTTTCTGAGGCCTTCTTCTCTCACTCTTAATCCTAGTGGCTATGCTCCAGTTGTTTAACTCTTATTATGGTGGAATTGAGTGGGAAAGGTGGGTTATTTCAAGGAATGTTTCATCCTCACTATTCTGTTTGAAGAGATAATTGTGTAGAATAGTGTTTGAAAAGAAACACTGGCACTCAATTATATTAATTCAAGATTGAATTATAATTCAATCTTGTGCATGGGATCCTAAGTTTGAACAAAAAAGTGCAGAATCAAAAGACCAAATAAAATTTGTCACAATTATTACCAGCATTACCATGTATAGCACTTTCACACAGATTCTCATTTGGAAGCATATTCTTTTCTACCAGCAATCAAGATCCCCTTTTCACATCTACTTTTGCTCGACAATAAATTCTCCTTGAGGATGTTTCCTGACAGGATTGTCTGCAGAAAATCCTTTACTTAGAGTTGTAACCAGAATCTTTCTAAATTTAGCAGAGTTCATGCAACACTGAGCTGAAACCCAAGTAAGGGAGATGGACAGAGACAATAAATGAGACACTGAAGAAATATAAAATGGAATTTAAAAATCATAAATTTTAGGGGGGTAAGGATACTACAAAAGTGGGGTTAAAATTTGGTTGAACCAAGTTATTTTTAGATTATGCGGTCCTAATTTGGCAACATACTTGATTATTAAATTTGGAACTTGCCAATGAAATACTAGTTCTTAGTGACAAAATCTGCCCTTGATCGAGGAAATAAAAAAGAGAAGTTACTCTGCAGGTATCAGTCTCTCCACTTTCTTACATTCAATTCTGTTGTCAAATGTTAAGACTGTTTCCTCTCATTCAGTGGAAATTTCCTTCAGCTTATTTTTCCTGGAAATGGAAAACAGCTGCACAGAGCCTTCATTCAACCCTCTGTACTCAAAGGCTCTTATTTGCATCATCAACTATTTGCTTTTTTCTATCCCAATCTATCAGTAAACTAAGTTCACATCTCTTCTTCTTCAGAGCATTTTTCTCCCTCAGTGTGGATGCCCCATCCTCCTAAAAGCATGACACTTAGCCATTGTTCATACTGTCATTCCTACATAGAAATGTCTTTCCCTCTTAATTTTTTTTGCAAAAATGTATCCCATCTTCCTTCAAGACTAAGCCAGGGAGAGAGCTCTGGAGCACATTTGGGAAGGCATGCAATGGGGGAAGCCCCCAGGAAGGCAGGTAAACAAATCCTCAGGGGACACAGTCTGGTTTTCTCCTCTGTGTAGACTCCTAATGTGCCATTCCCAAGATGCTCCTCAATACTGACAAGTGGGGTTTTCTGGAACTGTACATTCCTAAGAGCCAGTTGACTTCTAGAGTGAAATACAGAATGTGGGAATCTCCAGAGAAAGAAAGCCCAAGGCAAAAGTGTAAGTAACTCTTGGAGTCTCAGACATGGAAAGACAACTGGTAACACTTGACTGCTGGAGGATGAAAACCCTCCTAACAGCAGATATTCAGGCCTGTGATAGGATCAGTGAATTTCATCTACCTAGATGCCATCAGGCCTGGGGAAATGGGGATAAGCTGCAGAGTCTACATGGTCTTACAGAAGCTGAAGCAAGTTGCAGAGAAATTTCAAGGACTTTTAAGTCCAGTATGCCCTGGATTTGGGACACTACTCCAGCACAAATTCCTCCCTGCTTCATGCAGTTTTTCATTGCTGATGGCCCCATTTTCCGAACCAGAAATTCCAACATTCCTATCTATGGTAGTCTTACTTTCCATTGCCCCAGGAAACAGAAATGGGGACAAGACTGCAGGACTGACCATGAGACCATGGCCTGGACTGAGGAGCTCAGCTACTTTCATAAGTACCTTCAGACCAGAGATAACAGCCGTTTGGAACATATAAATGAGACCTTGTCTCTGGACCAATCATCTGGCTTTGGTTATTCATTATCATTGAACCCCACATGCCTCACTTAGAAAGGTGTCCCTTCCAAAGCTCAGAGGCCCTCACCATCGCATGCATACTCCTCTCCTAGTACACGTCTGGAGTGGCCTGAAGGGCTGGAGAAGTGGGTACTCGGCTCACATCTCAACCCAGATCTCCACAGATCACATCCTTGTTTCTGTCACATCAGTAGTCAGTAGTGCTCCCATCTCATTTACATCCAAATTAAGAACATCTTAATATGAGATTTCATCCTTTCCAGATTGACCCATCTGGATTTGGATATGTCAGTAACAAGCTACTTTGTCCTTTTTCATCACTACTTAGTTCCTCCTCAGTTTGCAATATTTGTGTGTCCCTATTATTCTTGTCCAGTTATACATGCCTTGAGGTAATGCACTGTCTTTTATTAGTTTTTCAGACTCCACACAGAGATTGACACAGTACTGGCAGAACACATAAATACCATTGCTTAATAAGAAAATTCAAGATACTTGGTTGATTCTGAAGAACATCACTTCTGGGATCTTTAGCTACAGGCATTAAGTGTAAGGAAAACCTGGTTGAAGGTCATCTTTATGGTGAAAATAAGTGTTGGTGGATCAATAGCAACCCATTACAGCTATTTTCACATTCACTGAAATAAAACTTTAAAAGTGACACTCTAACTAAAGAGAGTATCAATAATATTTTCTCACTTTAATATTTGATTATTTTTTTCTATTTTCCTCAGCTCACTGCTATTTCAATGAAATGATTTGTTTTGCTTTGTTGAAGAAAATATTCATTTGTTAAAAGATAATTTTGGACTGTGTCTGGTCCTACATCCAAATATTCAGTCTTTCTGATTTTATGACATGAAATAGTTGATCCTGAACTCCAAGTGGCCCACCTTAGTTAATCACCATATTCCAGGGATGTGAAGGAACTTGGAAGCTTGAAATGGAATAAACTGCATTGGAGCCAATTACACTCAGCCCCCTTCCCCTTAACTGGTGGTATCCCCTTGGCCCTGCTTCATGGCTTTAGGCCAGATCGACTCCTGTCAGCATCCCTCATACACCTCTCCCTGGTGACCCCTGAGGATAGTTCACAGTTCTGTGGCCTGGGATGACTCTCATCTTCCTTCGTCATTCCCAAGACATTATTGCCAAACACTTTCCTCCTCTACCGTCTGTTTTACCTCCTAATCCTCGGGTCTCTTTTTTTCTAAGAGCCACCCCCGTCCCCTGAGATTGTTCCCTTCAACTTGACATTTTCCTGGAATCACAATTCTTATAGTGGTAAAAAGGTGTCAGAATTATACGTACATGAAAGGAACTCAAGTTGGAGAGAAACTTGGATACCCATAAAGGAAAGTTTCCAATGCTTTCATGTCAATCCTTTAGTTCATTTTACAACCCACCGCCTATATATCTTGTGCAAGTCATTTTCTTTCTTTGGAATCAGTAAGGGTTCCCTGTGTCTTCTCTGGCATTTCCCAAACAGGGTTGTCATGATAATGGAGGTTGTGCAAAAAGAGGGACTTACTGTCAAATACTTTTTTGTTTTATGCAAACTCTATCCCACTCTTAGAGATTCATACTACACTGAGAAATCCTACACTGAAAAACAATTTTTTTTAACTTTCCCAAGTATTTAACCACAGGAGCCTCCCCACCCTTTCCCTTCTACTAATCATCTGTTGTCATCTGGTAGCACAAAATTTATAAATGCATGAGTAACACATGAATTGCACACTTCTTCATGTCTTTCGAGCCACCGCAAACTGAACTGAGCTTCTCTATTCAACCTGAACGTTATCTTTTTCTCTTTCACAGCGTGATATGTTATTGCACTGGTGTCTATTTGCTCAATTTGCTGGTGGTCCATCAGTAGGCCTTTGCTAATGCCATTTTCCTCACCTAGATGTTCTTACTTTTAGGCACAACTTATGTTCCAAATCCCTTCTCCAACTGCCTATACTCTGTCTCCATTACTGCACCAGATTAAGATCTACTTTTACCTTACAACTGTACATTCCCATAAGACATGGCTATATCACATCCAACTGCACTATTTCTCCTTAGCTCCTTTTGAGAATATAAGAAATTCACCAAACACCACTTCATTGATTGATGGATTATGAGGACATTATTTCAACTGTTCAATTGGTACCTTTTCATAGGCAGTTTTTCTGCATTGAGTGCAGGGTCTTTTTGTTGTTGTTGTTGTTTGTTTTTTGTTTTAACTAGGTACAGTTCAGTTTTTACCTAAGAATGCAACTATCCTGCATTCACCACCATGAAAGCCCAGTGCACTTACTTCCACTTTGTTTTAAGGAGAGCATTAATGTTGTGGATTTATTTATTTACTTTTTCTAATTTAAGAGAAGTGGCCACTTTGAAATTTTATAGTGTCTCAGTGCCTGAGAAATGTTTAATTCTCCTGAACCAGCCATAACATAGGTGTAAATTGATGGTATTGTCCCTTCAGCTTTTCTGTAGTAGAAGATGCACCAAGATAACGTAGACGTTATCTTTGCTGTGTCCTCAGAGTTATGTAAATAACCCTATTTCCCTTCCTAGCTGAAAAACTGTCATTAGTTTGCGTTTCAG
>NW_016820699.1:121686-145352 GCF_001698545.2 Rhinopithecus bieti | reverse complement strand
CGTAGACGTTATCTTTGCTGTGTCCTCAGAGTTATGTAAATAACCCTATTTCCCTTCCTAGCTGAAAAACTGTCATTAGTTTGCGTTTCAGGTCATTCTCTGTGTCTACTGAATGAAATTCAATAGTCCTTGAAAATTCAGCCTTCCACAATCTAATCACTAGATCATTGTTTTAAAAAGTGATTCTTTTAAAAGCATTGATTTTTAAAGGCTCTTAGTTTTTGTTTTTGTTTGCTTTTTAATATACTTTTAGGACTATTCAATTATTTGTTTATTGTATGATTTATTTTGTTAACTAGTATTTATTTTAAAAGTATTGCATGTACTTGGTAAAACAAAATAAAACACATCCAAGTGTACAAGAGTATATAAAATGAGAGTTAAGAGTATATAAAATGAGAGTTAAGTCTTTCTCTCACCTCAGATTCCCAGTATCCAGTTCTCATTCCCACAAGCAACCAATTTTACATGTTTATGAATCTTTCCAGGAATATTCTAAACATATCCATGAGCATGCATATGTGAATGGAACATGCTACGCATACTGTATGTAACCTGTTTTTTTATTTGACATTATATGTTGGGTAGCTTTCTATATCAATACATATAGATCTGCCTTATTCCTTTCATGATTGAATGGTATTTCATTGTATATAGATGTACCACACTTCATTTAACTAGTACCCTAGTAACAGACATTTTGGTTGTTTCCAGTCTTATTGAATATAACACTGCAGTGAGTTATACATACATCTTTGTATATCTGGAAAATATATTTATTGGAATTAAGACAATTTTTTATCAATGTTGCCAAATTGCCTTCCAAGGAGGTAGCGCCTGTTGACCTCTCTCAACAGTGTATGAGAGTGCCTGTTTCCCCACAAATTGCCTGTGATATGTGATATAAATTTTACTTACCCATTTCTTCCACTCTGCAAGATTAAAGATGGTAGCTCATTGTAATTTGCATTTCTCAAATTACAAATGAATATAATCTTTGCATATGTTTTAACTCTTTTGCATATTATTGTATGCAAATTTCTTGTTCATGTCCTTTCCCATTTTTCCCATTGAATTGTTGCTCTTTTTCTAACTACTTTGTAAATTTTAAAATATTAATATCATGTTATATATTTTGCTAACATATATAAAATCATTCCTCTGTGTTTTGTTCTACTATAACTTTTATGATTACTTTTTTGATGTTTAAATATTTTGTCGATCTGGAAATTAATTTATTAAATTAATGTAAAAATAACACAATTTAAATCACTATAAGTTCCACGAAAACAGAGGCCAAGATTCTTTCATTAGCCATTGTATACCTAGTGTCAGACACATTTATTTAGTACTAATTGTGGCCAAAATATAATGGGTAGCACATTTGCAGGATTTTCTTTGCTCTTCTTATCTGCCTCCTCTAAGAAGCTTCTCTGACCTGATGTCCTGAGGAATAAGAGGTCATACCACCGTTTACTGAAACATCAGCAGTTGGTTGGCAGTGGTGGATGTGGCAGTGGTGGATGTGACAGTGGTGATCAGGGAGACAACACTGACACTGGCCTTCACTGCTTCCTCCTCAAGATGCTCAGAGCCTTGAGTCACCCCAAGAAGTGTATCGGCTCACATTCACCACTTTCATGGCACCCCCTTGTGAGATTTAGCCACTTTTCAACTGCCTGTGTATAGAGGAAAACCCACACTATTGCATCCTGGTCAGGCTGCAGGCACTAGGGAGAAGGGGAAGTTATAAAAGACTCTTTGGAGAGCTCATTGACTATGGCAGCTACCATGCAGTACCATGTGGTGACACTCCTGGGTGGTTACAAATTGAAGCTCAACTGTATCACTAGTTTGGAATAGGACTGGATGAACTTCAAGTCCATCCAACAGGATGAGCACTGTTTTAGTTAGTTGTATTTAAATACCTAACAAGTATCCCTAAATCTCAGTGTATTACAATA
Source organism: Rhinopithecus bieti (assembly GCF_001698545.2). Taxonomy (NCBI): domain Eukaryota; kingdom Metazoa; phylum Chordata; class Mammalia; order Primates; family Cercopithecidae; genus Rhinopithecus; species Rhinopithecus bieti. Next base: position 143,388 of record NW_016820699.1, on the reverse strand, counting down.
ACAAAAGTTTTATTTTCCTCACTCATGGGGCATCTCTGTGTGGATTCAGCTTGGCCGCATGTATGTCTGTCCTGTTCTTCTTGGACTGTCAGTTACCCAAAGCATCTTCTTTTTACAGAAATTGCACAAGTTCCAAAGGACCAGCCAAAACCATATCACCATATCGAGCTCACAAATGCCACGTTGAAGGGACCTCCCGGTAGCTTCTGCGTACCCATAATAGAACACAACACAGGGTACTGATAAAGATAATGGACTTTGGAGCCTCACAACACTGGAATGGCAGACACTGTTATCCCTCCTCCTTTCATGGTGGTGGATCCTAGTCCCCAGAGTTGAGACTCACAATGTCAGATACTTTTCCATCCTTCCTTGCTGCTATAGGTAGCCATGTTACACAGTTTTAGCTAAAGAGATATCAGGAGAGCTCTTCCAGGTGTCCCTGAATTTTTTTTTTCCTGTTTGAGCAAGCTACTTTTCAGTACCTCAGTGTTCTCATCTGCAAATTTGGGCTAGGTATAATGTACAGAGGTGTTGTACTAGTCATTTGTTGCTTTGTAACAATCCAAAATCTCAATGGTTTCCAATAACAAATATTGATTTTTTTGCCAATAGGTCTGCAGGTCATCTGGGATTGCTCTGCTTCAGGCTCTATGCTGGGTTCAACTCAACTTTATGTGTTTCAGGACAAGACAAGCTATGCAAGCCCATTTCAAGCTTCTGCTTGAATCACTAACACTGCTTATATCACTAACATTCCTTTGATCAAAGCAATTCACATGGCCAAGACCATTAATAGGGCACAGAAATATGCTTCAGCCACAGTGGGGAACAGTGCAGTTACACGGCAAAGATGTGGACATATAATCCTATTACATTACAATGAAGACTGAACAATATTCCATCTTCTCACTTCTCACGCTTCCTAGGTGTGTGAATGTAAGCAAGCTACTAGCTTCTCAGAAACTTAGTTTCCTCATCCTCAAGATGGCAGTGGGCCCTTTTCTCTGAGTTGGTGTAAAGATAAACAGAAATCATTTGCCGTAGGAGACCCTTAACAAAAGTTAGCTCTTCACTCCCACAACTGAATTCTGATTGTTTACTATCTAAGCTTCTCCCAGAAGATAGGTGTGTGATTTAATATTGGCATTCCATGAGTTGATGAGTGAATGAGGTCACCAATATGACAGCTCCCTGAAGGAGGAAGCAAACTATTTACTCACTAAGCAAGTATTGAGCACCTGAAATCATTATTTCAAGGTCATTGTCATGCTTTTTCATGCTTCAATAACTGGATTTTTTTTTCTTTTTTTGGCAAATAACCCTTAACTCACTCTGACAAGATCATATGAACACTGATATTTTAAGACTGATTTTGACTGCTTCATAGGCTCCCTCTGCTGGAGTAAAATGGTATCTTTTTTTTTCCTGAAGACTTCAAGATATTTTCCCTTTAATCAAAAGCAAATGTAGTAAACAATTTGCTGCATTGCTAGACTGCCTTTTCATACAGTGCGTCTGCTGTCATGTCCCAAATTTACCTGTCACAGAGCTATAATACTGACTGGTACTTCTTTTTAAAACAGAGCTTTACAAAAGGCACTGATTTTAAAGAATGGTCCAGGAAAGTGAATTAATAATAAGCAACTTCTTCCCTGTGAGTAATGCCCTTGTTACTTCAATTCTAACCTTCTCAGTTTTAGAACATCTGTGAGTATTATGGGAAGGCTGTGTTGGGCCTATTTAGAGGTACTTGCTAAGAGGAAATGATCCCTAGTCACCAGGTTTGCTATGTTATGTAGGTAGACTATGATTTTCTATAGAAAAAATGAGGATGGATGCAAAGCCAACACTTATTTGCCAGGGAGAGCCATCCTTTCTTGGGACATACACATTGTCAAGGCTGTCAAAATGAGATTTCTTGTGAATCCTTTAAATAAAGCCATTATTCATTGTTTAATGTTTATGGAGTTTCTCTTTATTTCTGACTCGGCAGTACATATGTCTCCTCCTTTCCCATCTCTTCATCCTTTTGGAGTCACTTTTTCTATTTAAATTACATGGTAGGATATTTCAGCAAGATCTGAACTGATTGATTAAAAGAAGCTTCTATGTGATAGTGTAGAATAGAGGAGAATCTCACAGTAATGCTGACGCCAGGGCATGTGAGGTAGTGGTAGCACCTCCATTCCTGCCATAGCCAAAAACAGTGTTCTCCTACAGCTTTGAAACTCAAAGGATGCTCTGAATCAGCATCCCCTGGCATCACCTGGGGACTTAGAAATGCAGAATCTCAGGCCTCACAGCACACCTAACTGACTCTGCACTTTAACAAGATTGCCAGGGAATCAGCATGTACATTACAATGTGGGAAATACTGGTCCAGAGTAAGAGGAAAGCACACAGTAATGCCAACAATGAGGTATTGGCATTACTCAGTGAGAGAGTGCTAACACCTCAGAATCTGTCATAGCCAGGAACAGCCTATTCTTGTATTCCACTAAGGTCTATGACTAACACCCACTAAGGTCTATGACTAACACCCATGGGCCCAGGGCCAGCTCCACCCATTAGCTTTACAACAGTGGACAGTAAGCCAACAACCTCTGCCCTGAAATAAGTCCTCAGTATCCTTGTTGACTGGTGCTTCCTGATTTTGACCTTATGGACTCTGACCTCTTACACCTACCAATCTGTGTTCCACTGACTTGGCTGATTTAGCTGACTTCCATAGTACGTTTAATTTATCAGCTGGTGATCTTTGTCAAACTCCTATGTTGTAGACCTTCCCAGCTTGAATGTAACCAGGCTTAATGTAACCACACCTTACTGTTGAGATAGTGTTAAAAGAGCCTGTGGGTCTTTAACAGCTAAATCCTTAAATTGGTCATAACTTTTTCAATCTTAGGCAATAGAAATTCAACTTGAAATAACATAATTTTAAAAGAGGGGGCACCAGTATGGGTCAAATATCATGTCTCTCCCAATATGATATTCTGCAAAGGACAGGACATCACTTTTGAGATCTTCCTGCCCCAAATGCATAAGGTAACTTTAATCATGAGGAACATCATACACATCCAAATTGAGGGACATCTTGTAAAATAAATTGCCTGTGCTCTTCAAAAACTTCTGTCAAGAAAGAGAAAGGCTCAGAACTATCCTACATTAATGAAGTATGAAGGGAAGTGACAATTAAATGTAATGTGTGATGCTGGATTGGTTCCTGTGACAGAAAATAAAATAGCTGTAAGATATATTATTGGGAGTTTTGGAAAAATTTAAATATAGACTAGATTAGATAATAGTATTGTATAAGTATTAAATTTACTGATTTTGATAATTGCACTGTAGTTAGGTAGGAGAATGTCTGTGTTTATAAGAAATATATACTGAAGTATTTCTGGATAAAGAGGCATCACGTCTGCAACTTACTCCAAAACACCTTTCCTCCCCAAATAGAGTGACTGAGCAAATGTGGCAAAATGTTAACAGAATATTACCATGGGTAAATGGTATATGAGAATTTTTGTACTATTCTTAAAACTCTTTGGAATTATATACAAAATTGTAGGAATAAAATAAATTCAAAGGCATGTTATTACTAGATACTGGGAAATCTCACAGAATTGAAAAAAAAAAAAAAAGAGTGACGTAAGACTCAGGGTAGCATGGAAACCTTGAAAACTGGAAGTGAAAACTTGATGTTGCCGGAACAATTCTGATTTGGACAGACTTCTTTGACAGAGATAATAGAAACCTGGACTTTAGAGCAAGGAAGGGACTTTTAAGATCCGTTTCATAAATGAGAAAACTGACATCCAGACAGCTAAAGTAATTTGCCCAAAGATAATTAGTATAGTTTCCACCTGCAGACATTTAGGATTCTTTTCCTGTTGATTTTTGAATGGATACCCAAAGTTTGTTCTCGTTCCTACACTTTTAAGTTAGAATATGAGGTGAAGTAAGGACAAAATTAACAAATAATGATAAATATGCTGTGACATGAATATATATTCTATAAACAAATATCTAAACATTTCCCCCCACACAATTAACATGATCTTCCCCCAGATTTTGTCCTTAAATGTGTATAATAAAATATTTAAACATTGAAAAGCATAGGTAAGCATAGTCATTTTGTATCATTTAACACACCTATCCCTATCCCCACCTTTCCCTTCCCCTTTCCAACCTCTAGTATCCTCTGTTCTACTTATTTTTATGAGATCAACTTTTTTATTATGTAATTTGAGATAGCTAGAAAGAGGATCTCGAACATTCCCAACACAAAGAAATCACAAATGTTTGAGATGATGGATGCTAATTACCCTGATCTGATCACTATATTTAAAATATATATGTATATATATGCACACACACATCACTATGTACCCTATAAATATGTACAGTTATTACTTAATTTTTTTTAACTTTTAGGTTCAAGGGTACACATGTAGGTTTGCTACATAGGTAAATTGTGTGTCATGGGGGGTTTGGTGTACAAATTATTTCATCACCCAGGTAATAAGCAATAGTATTCGATAGGTAGGTTTTTGATCCTCACTCTCCTCCCTCCCTGCAACCCTCAAGTAGGCCCCAGTGTCTATTGTTTCTTTCTTTGCATCCATGTGTACTCAGTGTTTAACTCCCACTTATAAGTGAGAATATGCAGTATTTGATTTTCTGTTCCTGTGCTAGTTCACTTAGGATAATGGATGGAGCCTCCAGCTCCATTCATGCTGCTGAAAAGGACATGCTCTCATTCTTTTCATGGCTGCATAGTATTCCATGGTGTATATGTACTACATTTCCTTTATCCAGTCTACCATTGATGGGCATTTAGTTTGATTCCATGTGTTTGCTATTGTGAATAGTGCTGTGATGAACATACATGTGCATGTGTCTTTATGATAGAATGATTTCTATTCCTTTGCATATATACCCAGACTTACTGGGTCAAATGGTGGTTCTGTTTTAAGTTCTTTGAGAAGTCACCAAACTGCTTTCCACAGTGGCTGAAGTAATTTACATTCCCACAAGCCATGTATAAGCATTTCCCTTTCTCTGCAACCTCACCAGCGTCTGTTAGTAAAAACAACTTTTTTAAAAGCATAGGTAATTGTCTTTCATGACAATCTTATATGAACATCAGCTAGAAATTTGAATTTCTTCACTTATCATATGGATAAGTACAGTCTGTCCTCTTCCATGACATTTTTCTCACCTCGTAGAATACATTGACTCTCAGTTGAAGAATAATGCTAATCTAGACAATTCTTAGAAATGTCCCTCATGACATGGAGCGACTATGATTGCAGTCCATTTAGAAAGTATAATATCAAGCATGGGGGGGAGGTGTCTAGAAGCCATCTAGTCCCATCTATTCCTTTTAAAGGTGAAGACTGTTTGCACTTAGTTACTTAAACACTCTCTTCATCTCTTGCACCTGTTTCACAGTAAGGAACAGATTTTAAATGGAATATTATCTATTTGCATATATTGAAATAATAGTTATCTTTAGATCACTTCTGAAGTAGTATATTTAGAGAAAGCCAAGCATCCTCTAAGCATGCTTTCTACAGTTGTATATTACTTTTGGTTTAGAAAAGGCCTTTGTGTAGTGGTTAGACAGTCATAATCAGAGCTGAGAAACCGGCCTTGACCAATTATCTCCACAACAGCTTTGGAAATAGAAAGCAAATCCTAGCCAAAGGATCCTAGGTGGTGGAGTGCAAAATTGAATATATAATGGCATAGTGTGTGGCAAGAAGCAGTGCATTTTTGAAAAAGGAATTAAGTGTGCCTTCCATCACCTGTGTTCAGACACGATCATAAATGGCTAACAAATTTTCAGACAATATGGATTCCTATAGTTCAGTGTGGTGACAGACACTATTGCTAACCAGAGCTCTTTCTGCCACATTGTCCTTACTAATATAACCTTACTTTTGTTTGACATAGCAATTTTTGCCAATAATTGCTTGATTTTTCAGCTTTTCTTTCAGGTTTGCCATGTCATACAGTACTAGCTAATGACATGTCAGTGTAAATATGCTGGGGTATTCTGGGAAACCTTTTGGTTTTCTGATACAAGAGAATACATGTGCATTGCCCCTCCCTCCCATTTCTTCCCACCTTGAATGTAAACATGGTGTCTGGAGTTGGCAGCAGCCGTTTTGTGCCTATAGGCCACCATGATGGAAGGAAGTGCAAATTGTATCATCCTGGCTCTTACATCACAAGTCACTAAGCTAAGCAATATCAGCAGTCAGCCAGTTTTAGACTTTTTGTTACATGAGAAAAATGACCTGTTGTTGATTAAGCCACTAGAAGTGAGATTTTCTGTTCATTTAAGTTAAACACATTCCTGATACAAATAGAGTAGACCCTTCTGGGAATGTCTGCCTGGCTCAGAATAACCCCATTTCTCTGTGAAGTTTCATCCTACTTCCCCTCTGGGTGGATCATTGCAGCCATCTTGAATTACTTGGCCCTGCTCCTTCAACTAGAGTGGATGCCATTGTGTAAACACACCTGAATGAGGCTGAACCTGAATAAGGCTGAACGTATCAGATTCTCCCAGGAATTTAAAATTGGGTTTCAGTAACTCTATTTGATCCTGTAATGTGACTAAAACCGAGGGACATGTTAAAACTTGGAATGAGAGAGAGAGACAGAGACAGAGACAGAGACAGACAGAGAGATAGTATGATGGGAGGTCACCTTCAGCCACAGAAAAGTAGAGAAAGAAGACCCGTAGAAAGTGAAAGAGAGGCAGAGACCCATGTCACCGAGAGAGAACACTGGCTACACCCTGGAGGATTTCTGGGTCCAAGCATTGGTTCCTTCTTGGTCCTAGCTGCCCTCAGGTTTCAGGAGCTCACTCAGCTTTCTTCCAGATAGGGGGACAGGCATGGTTGTGCCATGTATAAAGGCACCTGGTCAAAAGGGCAGGGGAAGTGAAATCCAGTCATGGTGTTCTTGTCACCAAGCCCTGGCCAGGGAGTGTGTCAGCCTGGAGGTAATGTGCTCTTTTATGTAATTCGTCTTCCCAGTAGGGTGTATATTTTTTTTCTATTTCCAATAGTCTTAGGAAGACCCTACTTCAGGATACCTAGTAAAATTGGTGCCTCCTACTTACAACCAAAGGACCTTGACATTCAGATAAAATGTATTAACAGACAACTAAACTATTCATTCTACCATATAATAGATATGCTGTTCAATACCCTGATTTATTTTTGCTTTTTTATTAAAAAATTGAAGTATAGTTTACATATAGCAAAATGTACAAATCTTAAGGGTATAACTCAGTGAATTAACTGTGCATTTCATGTATCTATTAACCAGATCAATATACAGAGCATTTCCATCAATCTAGAAGGTTCCTTTATCCCAATGAATATCATTCATCCTGAACATACACACCCAAACCCCCAAACAGGTAGGTAACCACTTTTCTGACCTCTATCACCAAACTTTGATTTTGAACTTCATAGAGATGGAATCATACAGCAAATACTCTTTTGTGTCTCACCTCTTTTGTTCATTGTTTATGAGATCCAGCCATGTTGCTGCATGTATCAGTAATTGGTTCTCTTTTTTATTGTTAATTAATAGTCCATTGTATGAATATACCATCATTTATTTATTCATTCTGTTGATGTATATTTAGGAAGTTTCCAGATTTTAACTCTTATAGATAAAGCTGCTTTACACAGTCTTATACAAATGGGCCTAGGCATTTGTTTCCCTTAGACATTGATGCACTGTAATAGATATCCATATTTTATATATATTATATATATATCTCCATATATGCATACACACACACATCTACACATGTATGTGTATACATGTATATATGTATATATGCATGTGTATATATGTATATATGCATATATATGTACATATATACATATATGTATGTGTATATATGTATATATACGTACATATATATGTATATATACGTACATATATGTATATATATGTATGTATATATGTATATACACATGTATGTGTATATATGTATATATGCATATATATGTGTATGTATATATGTGTGTATGTATGCATATATGGAGATATATATATAAAATATATATAAAATATGGATATCTATTACAGTGCATCAATGTCCAAGGGAAATAAATGTCTAGGCCCATTTGTATAAGAATGTGTACAGCAGCTTTATCCATAAGAGTTAAAATCTGGAAACTTCCTAAATATACATCAACAGAATACATATATATACACACATATATATAACATACAAGTGTGTATATGTGTGTGTATGTATATGGATGTATGCATGTGTGTATATAGATATATATATATATAAAACATGCATGTATGTTGGTAAATTCTGTCTTGAGTTGTTCCTTCACATTGTAATTGGGAGACCATGTATTTAAAGTACTGCTTCATGACCAATTACATATTTAGTGAACATGTTCTCTTTATATATTAAACATGAAGCTACTCAGTATCATGGGGAAGCCTGCTTTGGTTTATTTAAAAAGTGATAAATGGTCAGTTGTATTTTGTGTTACAACTAAGGAGGCAAACTTATAGTGAGGGTACCTGGCATTAAGCTTATAATTAAAAGTCTAGTCTGTGACTAGGAATATATCCAGCTATGCTACGTGAACCACATGAGATTAAGCTCAGTTGCTTGTTCTAATCACCTGTACTATTTGCAATATTAAATAATGCTGGATTTGCAATGCAAAGCCCTGTAAAGCAGTGTCTGTGTCCCAGCATCACATGTGGAGCTTTTAAAAAAATGAGTGTCTGATTCTTCTCTCTCCCTTCCCCCAAAGTCTTGATCTAGATTGAGTCTTGTTTTTTTTTTTTTTTTTTAACTCACCGTTAATTTATGTGCTATACGCAGCTGGCCATTTCTTTCATATGTCCATCCTTAAAATCTTGGCGATTGCCTTCAGTTGAATTCACATTGGAGGCTACGAATGAGTTTTATCTCCTGTTAAACTTTCCCCAGGCAACACGAGAAGACAGTACACAATTCACTTAATATTGATTACTTTATAAATACGCCTTCATTAAAATAATAACAAATTATGGACAGTGGCAGAATAAGACACATTTGGTGAAATAAAACATGGAGCATGATATGAATTTATTCAGACTACACCACTAGAATGTTATATTAGTCTGTTTTCACACTGCTATAAAGAACTATTTGAGACTGTGTACTTTATAAAGAAAAGAGGTTTAATTGACTCACAGTTGCACATGGCTGGGGAGGCCTCAGGAAACTTACAAGCATGGTGGAAGGGGAAGTAGGCACTTATTTACATGGCGGCAGGAGAGTGAGCACAAAGAGGGAAGTACCACACTTTTAAACCATCAGATCTCCTGAGAACTGAGATCTGAGAACGGCAATGGGGAACCCCGCCCCCCGTGATTCAATCACCTCCCACAAGGCCCTTCCCCCGACATGTGGGGATTACAATTTGAGGTGAGATTTGGGTGGGAACACAGAGCCAAACCATGTCAAATGTAATCTCCATAGTGGCAGAGACTTTTCTCTCTTTTGCTCACTGATGTTCTCCTAGTAAGCCATAGCAGGGCTCAATAATTATCACAGAATAAATCTTTGTCTAAGACAAAGACCTTAGTTACTAACTTACATGGTTATAAGCCCTGCTTTGCCTACTATTGGTTACATATCTCAGTTGCTCATCTGAGCCATTCCAAGGGCAGTAGGCTCCTCAGTTGCATTCATTTGACAGTGACCATTTGAAACTTGTCAAATATTAAATCTACGGAAGAGACTTTGGGGAACTTCTTACCCTTAACAGAATAAGGGTGTCAATTTACCTTCTCTCCTCTTCAGCCATAGAGCCAGCTCCTCCTGAAGTCCTCTATTCCTTTCTCCTTCCACTAGGCATAAAACAAAAGTTAAATCTGGCCATGGTGTCACTTTTTTTCCTGGTAGTAAGGGGATGCAGGTGGTGGCGGCAACTCCCTTTATCACACCTTCATGCTCTGGTCACCTCAAATATCCTTTTTAGTTATGCCATTTACATAGAAAATGATTATACCTGAATTTTATAATCTAGCTCTCCTAAAGATTACTGGTTAAAATTATTAAAAGAAGCCAGAGAAAGAAAACAGAAACATTTTCCCTTTAAAATACCAGAAAATGTCAACATAACAAAACTGCTGCTTTGGACATGATCACACAGAGGATGGATTCCCTACAGTACATAAATGAATAAGGGGAGAAGGATGGAAACATATATGTCCATTTTATTTCATATATATGTATGCCAGAAAGGAACTGGGAAGTTACTAGGTCAGCCACCTCATTTTGCAGATGAATACAGTGAAGCCAAAGAGGTTAAATCACTTACTCAGGGCCATATTATGACAAAACTAGAAGTTCTGAATTTTCCAACTATGGTTACCAGACCCCCCATATACCCTGTAGCTTTAGGTTTCATGTTATATGCAGAAAAGTTACCGTTCATGGCCCAACCAGCACTATATCACACTGCTTCCCCTATATTCAAGGAATACATTTATTAAAATGTATTTTAAGGTACTAAAGAAAAAAGGAAGAAATATCTAAGCAATTTTAAAGTATCTCTGCCTTCCCTTCTGCAATTATGACCTTCAGGGCATCTATCAATCCTACAGGCACATGTCAAAGAACACGGGAAAAGATACCTTTTCAGCTTGTTCTGTTGAAAGCATCTAGGTGAAAGAGCTATTAAGCCTTAAAATTTCACAAATTGTTCACATATTGTTCAACCAGGACCATTTTTGTGAATACCTCTCTAAGATAGCAGAATAGGTAGTACATAATAGAGTCACTTGAGTGGAAGGAACTGTGGTTCCTGGAAAAGAAGATAATTGCTTCATAGCACTTATTGCTGAAGCTCCCACAGGCCTCCTCTTTGTCTTCCCAAAGTGACTTAAGGATTTGAGGATCTACTATCATGGTGACAGATTGGAGGGTGTCCATTGCCCCTGACCTGAAGCTGGATAAGTGGAAGAAATAGGGAGGTCACCCAGGGCAATGGCAGCAAAGAGTGTTTTCTACTGTTTGTCCCTGGGCTCTAGGATAGCACTTAACGAGAAAAATCAATTGCAACCTTGTGAGTGCAGTCAGAACTGGATTTAAATTTGCCTACTCAGGCAGTCGGTCCCACTTTAAAGAGCTTTAGAGTCAGAGGTTTCTGTGACAACAGAGGTGGACGTGGGCAAAAATTGCTTTGCAGGGTAGTGAAGGCTAGCAGTGTTGTTAGATTGGCACTTTATGGCTACCCAGTTTATGTGGGCTTGGCTGTAAGTAACCCAATGAACAGTGACTTTTTAAAAAGGGATTAGATTTTCTCTTATAACAAGAGTCTGGATATAGGTGGTCCTGGTTGTGGTACAGATGCTCAATAATGTCCAAAATCCCAGGATTTTGTTTCTCCCCATCATTCTCAGAATGTTGACCTTTCATCCACGTGCTCATTGCTGCAGGATGCAAATTGGCCGTGTACTACTTCAGGCCTCACATATGCATTTAAGGCAGCCAAAAAAAGGAAAGGGAGATAACAGCCATGTATGTCCATTTTATTTCCATGTATTATGTAACAAAAAGCTTTCCATGAAGCTCCTGCAGATTCCTCCATTGATCAAGTGAGGCCACATAGTCAACCCTAGCTACAAGGAATGCAGGGTACTTGGCAAGGGACAATGGGATTTACATATTTGGCCAAGGCTAATTACTGTCACTTAGGGCTAGACACAATTGCCAGCCTAATAAAACTGATATTCAGTTAGCAGGAAATAAAGGGAAAAGAGATGTCACTAACTAATAGTGTAAGCCAGTATGAATTCAGAATTGGCCTTTTAAAATAAGAAGGGCATGTACTGTATATTTGACAATAAGCAACTATACATCCCTATACTTCTATACTCTCTAGTACGTTATCATGTACCAAACAGGCACTTGAACATTTTGAACCATGGTTTGAGAATACTGTAATGACATACTCATTTAACAGTGACTTAGAGAAAGGTATGATGTGAAATAGTCAACAAAGCATTCAGTCTTAATGTCGTTGTTCACTTTGGGTACATCAGGAGACTGACAACTGCAGATAATTCAAGTAACTGATGCCAGGAGGCTACAAAGAGTTCTAGTCCTTTAAGCTTTCTATTAGGAAGAAAGTACATAAGAAAATAGGCATATTGATAAAATGCCTAGAATAGGACAAGTTGAACCTGTGTTCTAGTTTCACCACAAATGACTTTTTGCTTTTTCTCTAAGAAATTAAACTGCTGAAACATACTATCATGTTCACATTACAGAATTACAGCCCAAATATGTATACAGTATATAGATTTATAAATGTCATAAAGACTTGAATCATAAAATGCTCTATGTGAAAGACACATTAAAGACCACCTCAGCCTGACTTCTTATTTTTCCAGATGAGAAATTGAGGTCCAGAGAAGTTGCATGATTTGTCTAAAGTTATATAGTTAGTTAGTATCTAGAAACCAGATAAACTTGAGAGATATTTTGAAAGAGCAAAGGAATGTCATTTTGGGAAAAGTGGGACAGTGAAGGCTGCAAGTGTGGTGATGAGAAAAGTAAATACACAGACATGAAGGGTCATACATTGCTAGTTTATGAATTGTAAGTTAGAACAATTTAGGAATACAGGCTGACATAAGCTGGTCCTTGGGTGGAAGATGAGGTATAAGAAGTAGACAATAGCATGGTTATTTTATGAGAAATATGCTGATCTCAAACCTCCAAGGCCTGGAGTTCAGTCACTATTGAACTTCAGATGTCCCTTTTCACCATCACTTGCAGGCATTGTGCATGTGCTTTATGCTAGGAACTGTGCTAAGCATCTTATATGAAATCCTTACAGCAATCCAGTGATGTAGATATTATCATGACTTTTTACAAGTGAGAAGAATGAGGCTAAGAAAGAATAAGTAACTCACAAATTCACACTACTAGAAACTGGTAAAGCTAAGTTTGGAATCCAGGTGTATCTGACCCCAAGTCCCTGTTTATCACCACGCTATTCTCCTTTTATGTTCAAAACCAGATTCCCCAATGCTTTGGAGAACCATAGAGCTTGGAACCTAGAGGCATCTTAGATGTCACCTAGTACAGTGCTACTCAAGAGGTGCTTTTCTGGCCAGGAGCATCACCATCACCCAAGATCTTGTTAGAAATGCAAGACCTCAGGCCCCACTCCACAGCTACTGAGTCGGAATCCCTGAGGGTGAGGCCTGGGAAGCTGTGTTTTAGCAAGATCACTAGATGATTTTTAGAAACACTAACAGTTGAGAAGCTGTGACCTAGTGAATAGATACTAGCCCAGCCCCTTTATTTTACAGATGAAGAAATGGAGGTCTGATGACTTAACCATGAGTATGGTGCCAGTGGAGCCTCAAGCCCTAATCTCCTGATCCCTAGTCCAGTGCACTGTCTGCTGTGTTCTGTGGTTTCCTCATTAGCCTCTCACAATGTGCATTGGTGCCTGTTTTGGAAACACTGGATGGCATTTAGTGGACTTCTGGCCTGACCCAGCATGTTCATTCATGTGCACATCAGGTTTCTCCTTCCATTCCTCCATGACTCAGACCAAAGGAATTTCTCTATACTCGGGAGGTCTTTTCCATATTTTCCCTGTAGCTGTCCTCTTCTTCATTATCATAATCATAGTATTATTACTTTGCTTTTTAAAACCACTTTTGCATTAATTCAGTATTTCATGTCAGTAGTTCTCAACCTTGACACTCTTTGTCATAACCTGGAGAGTTTAAAAAAGATACTTATCCCTGAGTCCCACGCCCAGAGTCTGATGTAATCAGTGTGGGGTGTGGACAGGGCGTTGGGATTTTTAAAAGCTTGCCAGGTGATTGCAGTATGCAGTCAAACGTTGGGAACTGCTTTTTCATAAGTCTCATTATTACCTGAGGAGATAGGTGGGACACACATAATCCTGTTTTTGTAGATAAGGAAGCTTGTGCTCTGAGACATTTAGTGTCTTAGAGGAAAGAGAATAAAATCATCTAGTGACACTTGGTGCAGACTGAGTTACCAGCTACTTCTAATAAATCTTTAAAGCCAGCAGTCAGGCTGTAAGAATGGGGTAAAACCTGTTTTTCTTTTCTGGTTTCTAGTGTTTTCTCGGTTTGTGTTTCTTCACTGAGAAGGGAAAAGAAACAACTGTGAAATGGTACCTGGACCAATGTTTATAACTGAAATTCCATGCTAGAATCCCTTTAATGATGGGAGGATAATCATCAACTAGAGCAACCTGCCTCCTATTCCTCATAGCCCAGCATAATAATGGTCAGGGAGCATCAGGAAAACCAGATGGAAGGGACTTGCTCATTCTGCACCAGCACACATGCCCCATTTAGAGACCAATTAAGAAAATAACAAACCTGGCCACACTGGCTAAAAGAGCTCCTCAGTGGAGCATGCAAATATGGACACGTCTGTCTTACATGAGAATATTGGAAGAGAATTTCTCGTTGTTGCTGTGTCCCTTTTCTGGGTAATCTAAATATTTAAATGATAATATGCAACACTTTTGCTTAATGCTTCCTCTCGCTGCCTTGAATATCATTGGGAACTTCTATTGTTCCTTCAGTCTAACGTCTCACCGTTTCCAAAAGAAATCCTCTGCTGCAACCAGCCTCTCTATTTTCATAATCCTTTGCTACTTCAAGTGTGGTTGATGAACCAGCAGTGTCAGCCTCAGCATCACCACTGTTGTAACAAGGAGCTTGTTAGTAGCAGAATCCTGGCCCCACCCTAGACCTACTGAATTAGAATCTTTGTTTTTGATCAAGAGCCCCAAGTAATATGTGTGCACCTTGAGGGTTTTGAAGCATTGCCCCAATACACAGGACTCCCCCCGTCATCTAATAGGTTAAAAATTCTCTCTTCCCCATGCTTTCATTTACCCACTTCCTACTTGTCCTTCAAAAGCTCAGCTCATACTCCTCTTCCTCTGTGAGGCCCTCAATATTTACTCCATTCACGTTACTCCTGTAGTGTACTACTTTTAGGATTTAAATGAATGCTGAATATTTCATTATTTATATGTTTTGCATGTCTACTTAGTCTCATTATTAAGATTCCATGTTTCTCCAACTTAGCATAGGCTTTGCACATAATACTCATGAATTACTCAGTTTGTCAAGATCAGTTTCCTACTTGAAAGTTTTTCTTTAGCCCTATTTTGTCTCTTTAAGCTTGCTCAACACCTTCTCTGCTCATGATGTTCTCTGGAGGTCACTATGCACTATAAGAGTGCTCATGATGTTCTGCCTCAAAGAAGCGCCTCCAAATTTCTGTCTTCTCAATACCTTAAGTAAATCTTTATCTGCTACAGAGATTTCCTGAAAGGCCTGGCTCTTTCTTGTAACCTAGTGGGTTCCAAGTAAACTACAACCCCAAAGAGATATACGAAGTAAAATTTAACCACTTGTGAATATTGACTTTGTATAAACAATTTCTCTAACTTTTAATTTGAAATGATTTGGACTGGACATTTTAAAAGTAAATTTAATTTTGGGGATGAGATGTTTTCTACTCTGTTCTGGTGCCCATAGGAAACTCAGGATCATCTTCTGCTGTTTCATGTGGGACAGGCCACGTGGTGGTATCTCTTTTGCTGGTCCCAGACCCTGAAGCAAGAGACACACCTCTGAGGCTGCCATCTTCCTGAGTTCTAGGCAAAAGGGAGGCACACATCCTAACAAACTGTAGATTCCCAAACCTGTCTGGAGGCCTGTTGTAAGGCTCCTAAGGCTTGGCATGATGGGGTGGAGGTAGGAAAGCAGGACACCACACTCACACTGACTTTCAACTTCTGATTTCTTTTCCATGTCAACTCATCCCACCTTGAACAGCTTGTATCTCCATCCTGAGTTTACTCAGAACTATCCTTCAAATCTATTGTTTTATAGTTTAAGTATTAAAAATACCCAGGAGGCCGAGTGTGGTGACTCACACCTGTAATCCTAGCACTTTGGGAGACCGAGGCGGGAGGATCACGAGGTCAGGAGATCGGGAGCATCCTGGCTAACACGGTGAAACCCCGTCTCTACTAAAAATACAAAAAATTAGCCGGGCATGGTGGCGGACGCCTGTAGTCCCAGCTACTTGCGAGGTTGAGGCAGGAGAATGGCATGAACCTGGGAGGCAGAGCTTGCAGTGAGCCGAGAGCACGCCGCTGCACTCCAGCCTGGGCGACAGAGCAAGACTCCATCTTAAAAAAAAAAAAAAAAAAAAAAAAAATCCAGGATCTAATAGCCCACATTTTTCTTTATTGTCCATGGGTATCAAAAGTCATTTGTCTCATTCCAGTAGCTCTAACTTTAAAAAAAGACATACAAAAAAGTCATTTTGATGTTTATTAGATAGTCAGATGGCTTCTTTCGTTCTCTAGGCAGAAGCCTATGCTACTAACAGGATGATGAGGCAAAGGATTGGGTGAAATAAATTGCTGGGCGAAAACATTAAGTTAATATCAGATTCTTACTTGGTTACATACGTGTTTGCTGTGATATCAGAGTGACTCTGCATTCTATGCAGATGGGCACTCAGGGCATTTTGGACTATTACATGATAATGTTGGTGGTGCTTGAGCAAGGCCTAGGGTGGGAAGTCTAGCACCTCCTTACAGTTGTTTCAGAGTCTGTGAGGACTGCTTGTCAGGTAAGACTTAGAACTGTACTTCGACACTAATAATTCATTGTCACCTTAAGACGCATATTCCATATATTGTAAAAATGTTTCCTTGGGCTCTACCCACTTCCAAAATGCGTTTGGGGTGCTTTACAACAAAATTCACAAATACAGTGAAACCATTAACCATTCAACATGGTTTAAGGTTTAAGAGGTAAAATGTTTATAAAAGCAAAACCCCTAGGGTAAAGGAAGTTTCTGCACTAAGCACAGGAATTAGCTCTGCCTCTTGGCCCTCAAGACTAAGACAAACTCTCATTTCACTTTGTTAGGTGGGCTATGAGGGTAGCTTATCACTTGGGCCTTCATATAGAGGCGTTAGAAAACTGTGAACAATATCTTCAATAGCAGTTTTACAAAAACTTGTCTTTTAAAAAAAATCAACCTTTCCTTTATATAGAAACCAAAGCCATGATAGTAATAGTTAGAAAAAATAATCTGTGGAAAGTCAGATTTATATACTCCAGATATATAGTGTTGTCAGGACCTAACCTAACATTGGGAAATTTAAAGAATTTATAGCTAATGTTTCTTAACCCAGTGCTTCTCAAAATACCATCTGGTGATCTTTTTAAAATTCAGTTTCTTGGCTAGCCATATGCAGAAAACTGAAACTGGACCCCTTCCTTACACCTTACACAAAAATTAACTCAAGATGGATTAAAGACTTAAATGTAAAACCCCAAACCATAAAAACCCTAGAAGAAAACCTAGGCAATACCATTCAGGACATAGGCATGTGCAAAGACTTCATGACGAAAACACCAAAAGCAATTGCAACAAATGCCAAAATTGACAAATGGGATCTAACTGAACTAAAGAGCTTCTGCATAGCAAAAGAAACTATCATCAGAGTGAACAGGTGACATACAGAATGGGAGAAAATTTTTACAATCTACTCATCTGACAAAGGTCTAATACCCAGAATTTACAAGGAACTTAAACAAATTTACAAGAAAAAAACAACCCTACAAAAAGTGGGCAAAAGATATGACCAGACACTTCTCAAAAGAAGACATTTACATGGCCAAAAACCATGAAAAAAATCTCAACATCACTGATCATTAGAGAAATGCAAATCAAAACCACAATGAGACACCGTCTCATGCCAGTCAGAATGGCAATTATTAAAAAGTCAAGAAACAATAGATGCTGGCGAGGCTGTGGAGAAATAGGAAGACTTTTACACTGTTGGTGGGAGTGTAAATTAGTTCAACCATTGTGTAAGATAGTATGGTGATTCCTCAAGAATCTAGAACCAGAAATACCATTTGACCCAGTAATCCCATTACTGGGTATATACCCAAAGGAATATAAATTATTCTACTATAAAGACACATGCACATGTATGTTTATTGCAGCACTGTTTGCAATAGCAAAGTCATGGAAACAACCCAAATGCCCATCAATGATAGACTGGATAAAGAAAATGTGGCACATATGCACCACGGAATATCATGCAGCCATAAAAAAGAATGAGATCGTGTCCTTTGCAGGGACATGGATGAAGCTGGAAGCCATCATTCTCAGCAAACTAACACAGGAAAGAAAACCAAACACTGCATGTTCTCACTCATAAGTGGGAGTTGAACAATGAGAACACATGGACACAGGGAGGGGAACATCACACACCAGGTCTTGTTGGAGGATGGGGGGCATGGGGAGGGAACTTAGAGGACAGGTCAATAGGTACAGCAAACCACCATGACACACGTATACCTATGTAACAAACCTTCACATTCTGCACATGTGTCCCAGAACTTAAAGTAAAATAAAACAATAAAAAATAAATTAAAACAAATAAAATTCAGTTTCTAATTCACTGGGTCTGGTCTGGGGCCTGGGAATTTGAATTTCTATCAGTATACCTTTACTGCTGGTCCATGGACCACACTTTGAGGAGCAGATATCTCTTAGAGATATCAGAGGTCTCAAATGGGCTACTGACAGAAGTTTGAGGACAGATAATTTAAGACTGGACAGATATTCTGAGTCCTCCATGACTCAGACCAAAGGAATTTCTTTATACCTGGGAGTTCTTTTGCTAGTTTTCCCTTTAGCCCTCCTCTTCATCATCATTATTATTATATTGTATTACATTATATTATTATTACTTTGGTTTTAAAAACTATTTTTGTATTCACTTAGTATTTTATGGCAGTAGTTCTTAACTTTGACCACTCTTTGTAATCCACTGGGGAGCTTAAAAAAGATCCCAGCCAGGCGCAGTGGCTCACGCCTGGAATCCCAGCACTTTGGGAGGCCGAGGTGGGCGGGCCGCCCGAGGTCAGGAGTTTGAGACCAGCCCGGCCAACCATGGTGAAACCCCATCTCTACTAAAAATACAAAAAATTAACCGGGTGTGGTGGTGGGCACCTGTAATTCCAGTGACTCGGGAAGCTGAGGCAGAATTGCTTGAATCCAGGAGGCGGAGGTTGCAGTGAGCCAAGATCGCACCACTGCACTGCAGCCTGGGTGACTGAGTGAAACTCCATCTCAGGGAAAAAAAAAAAAAAAAAAAAAAAAAAAAAAATTCCAGTGCCGGGTCCCATGCCCAGAGAGTCTTAGCATGTACCTTATCATGCACCTTAGATGCAGATATCTTTGTTATTTTGACTGAAAGGATCTAGTATGGTAGGTAGGAAAGCTGATTGTTTATGTGAGGGATGAAGTGACAAATGAAAGGTTTGGCTTTATATTCATGTCTATTCTAATTAGGCTCTTTTTGCAAGAAACTGAGACTCTGAAATGATTAAAGGGAAAGGGAAGGAGTATGGGGGTGGGTATTGTATGGAAAATTGGCAGGAAGCCCTAAAGGGAGTAGCCCTAAACTGTTAGGAAGAGGGAGCTATTTTTCTCTACTTTTCTCTAACTTTCTCTTTTGGTATCATTGTTTCTCTTAGCATATCTGCTCCAGTCTCCTTTCACTCTCACTGCTGGGTGGTTTATTCTGTTTTTCTCCTTCACAGCCCCTGCTTACTCCCTGTTGACCTCAGTTTATGCATGGGCCCATTCCTGACCTGTCTTCAGCAGCAGCTGGGAATACTGACAGCTTCATTGATTTATTTATTTATTTTGAACATGCATTTCAGATTGTTGAGAGGAGGAATTTGATTGGCATAGTATGCCTTAGGACACTGGCACACCCAAGATTTAGTTGCTATTCGCATATTCAATCAATGCTGATGGGGAAGGGGCAGGAGGTGTTTGATGCCTAGAAAAAGAAATATAGCTAGCAATGACTGCCACTTCAGAGGCGCTGTAGGTAGGACTCTTGCCTTGGGAAGGAGTCAATGGTGGTTTGGTCTTTTATTCACTTTTTTAAAAGAAAGTCATCTCTCCTCTGCATGGAGGTAGTTCAGTCATAGCATGACTTTCAGGCAGGGCCAAGAAATATAGTATGAACTTTATTGCCCTCCTGTCTCTTCATACTCAGAGGCCAAACCAATAGGAATATTTTACAAGGTCAGTAAAGTGAATCAGTTAAACTAAATAAAATAATTTAAACCAAACCACCTCAGATTTGCTTTGTATTTTGAGATATCTTAATTTATTTTAATTCAATGTAAAAGAAAAGAATCTATTCCATCCAAAATATCAACAAATGCCTTGATCTTAGGGGCTACAACTACCGGACAGGGAATAATTTGGGTTTGTTTTGGTGAAGGCCTGATGGCCAGGGAGTCCCTCCCTGCCATTCCTAGTCATTTTTGTTCCCCCACTGGAAATGCTGCTCCCTCATTCCCAGGATCTCAGAGTGTCTCAAAAGCACATAGGCCATCTTCTTGGAGGCAGTGGGTATGCTCATGCATGTGCTCCTGTGTACTAGAGACTGGAGGGATCTTTGAGAAAGCAGACACACAGGAGAACAAGCTCAAGCCCTTACCCCAGAATCTCAACTCCCTTCTTCTTTCTGTACTATTTGTTCAGGGGCAAAAAATACTCTTCCTCAGTGTTCCCCACACACAGGCTTTTAATGGGCTGTGTTTCTAGTTTTTATTTGCTGATCAATAAGCTGAAGGGTAGGTCTTGTCTGTTCCCAGAGATAAAGAACTGCATGCATAACTGGTCTCTATCCAGCTGAACAAGCGCTGGTTTCTCTTTGTTTTTCACAGTGTTTCTGAGAGATAAGAGGAAACCACCCAGACATGATGCATGACCATGGGAGGTTTTGAAATAATATTTTATAAACTCTTTCCCTATTCTAAGCTATGGATTTGGGATAGAAAGAAAGGGGAGGGCACCACATACAGCATAAGTTGATTTTTTTCTGGGTTAAAATAAGCAGGCAAACACAACGTACACAGACATGCACACACACACACAACATATGAATAAATGTTCAGCTAGGGAAATAATAAGCCAATTTTCAGTTATAGGCGTGAAAGTCAAATAGGAAAAATTTTAGTAGTGCAAATGAATACATCCCTGAAAATTCAGTGACTGCTTCCTACCACAAAAACTGCCTCTGTCATATGGATTCAGAATCAATATTGAGCAGAGCCAGAATATATTCCCAGAAGACTATGGGATTCAATCAGGATAGAGTCCTATTAAGCGCATGCCCTTCAGGGGTTTTAGCAGGTTTCTGAGAAAGAGGGGTTGATTCGAGACAAATGATGATGCAAGATTTTAAGTAGTTAAGATCAGTTGGCACTGATAAAGGCACAAAGAGCAAATGTTTTCAATAGCAAATGAAAATTCTGGTAGCAATTTGAATGGGTGTATTCAATCATTTAGGAGAAATTTGCTATTAAGCTAAGGAAAGAAGACTTGGGGCTGATATGATAGGACAGTGGGGATGCCGCATAGGAAGATAGTGTCTTCAGGAATGTTAGGAGGAGTAAACTTAAGAGACAGAGAGAGTGGTTCATAAAAGGGAAATTTAAGTTGAAAGCCATGACATCATTATTTCAGCAAACAGAAAAAAAAAAAAAAAAAAAAAA
>NW_016820699.1:110135-121678 GCF_001698545.2 Rhinopithecus bieti | reverse complement strand
AAAGAGAGTTTCTTTCTATCTCTAGGCTCATGAGCTTTAGTTGCTCTATTGTAGACTCTTGTCTATATCTCATCTCCAGTGCTGGATGGTAACTTCCCTGTAGGGAAAAAATATGTCTTATGGTTTCTTGAATTTCTCCACAATAC
Organism: Rhinopithecus bieti; assembly: GCF_001698545.2. Classification (NCBI taxonomy): domain Eukaryota; kingdom Metazoa; phylum Chordata; class Mammalia; order Primates; family Cercopithecidae; genus Rhinopithecus; species Rhinopithecus bieti. The sequence goes on along the minus strand of NW_016820699.1, from coordinate 121,532 downwards.
CTATTGTGGTACCTTACTGGAATAGTAGCTCAATAAATGTTAATTGGTAGAATTAATGAATGGTGTCCTCATGAAGTAATTATTTTTCCAAATTAAATGCTAGATTTTGGGAAACCAAAACCGGATTATATTTTTTCCTTCTAATACCAGGTAAATCAGAGGAGCAATTTATGAATTAAATCATTAGAAACTTATTTCAAAAGGAATTGGCTGGTCTAATGCTGGATATTGGATAGGAAAATTAAATGTGCCAGTTTTAGGAGAGAGGCCAAAATCCAACGGACTTTTTATTGATCCCAGATTCATTCAATCAGACTAAACTTAGATGTTTTTTAGTTTTGGTTAATCTGACCAGTACCTTTCCTGTGCAGGTCTACCTTTTGGGAAGATTGGCTTCATGAGAGCACAGGTCCTGTCTATCTTGCTCACTGTCGTATCTCCAGCATCCAGAACAATCTTGCCTGGAATGTAGTAGGCGCTTAAGGAACAATCGCAGAGGGGAGGGAAAGAGAGAGGGAGGGAGGAAGGGAATAAAGAGCAAAGGGAGTGAGGGCTCTGAATCTCATACCAGTTAACCTGTCACTTATTTACTCACTCATCAGCTGTGAAGGACCCCCCTCAAATTCTGTGTTAGGCACCAAGGATACCAAAATTATGAGGTGCCACAGTGTTTGCTCTCAAAAAACCGATAGTCTAGTGAGAGAGAAAGAGAGAGATCTAACACAACAGAGAGAGATCTAACACAATAGTGCTGTGCACCAGAGCAAATGTCACTGTCATAAAGGGAGTGTGCCAAAGGGAACGTCTAATTTGTCCCAGGAAGGGCAGGATACAAAACACATGGCTAACCTGAGCAGAATCTTAATAAATGCAATGATGCTTTGAAGGCTTGAGAACTTTTTAATCTCTATAATCCTAAAACCGACTGGACAGATTGAATAAAACATGGAAGACTACAAGTCGTTACATTTTAGCCATTCTCTATTCAGAGTCATTTTGATATTAGAAGTTATTTTGTGTTGACACTATTGGACTTTGGTTTCATTCAGGTAGTACAAATGCCTAGAGTGAGTCCGTCATACTGCAGCTTATCACAGAATCATGGCTTTATAAGTACAGTCTTTATAAGCACAGTCTAAATAACACAAATTGAAGATCTGTTGTTTGGGCCAGACCTACATCGTACACCAGGAGTAACAGCTTTATTAAGCACAATCAGTTAGGACCGCTATTTGTTCTTTTCTGAGCAAATCCTTGTTCCTGTGACAAGGATTAATGATATAACAACCATAAGGTAGTCTTTGTATTGTATAGCAACCTATAGCAGTAAAGTTGTGTGTTTTCCACCGAAATAGCAAGTTTTCTAAAGAGGGCAGATTTGACAACTTGACAACAAAGGAAGGATCAGTGGTAAAAAAAAAGAATAAATTGTGGTTGACTAAGTTTATTTACATATAGTACAGGATTCTGTGGATATGATGCTAGACTTCTTAAGCAAGAAAATTCAGTGCCTAAGGAAAAAGGAGATCCTGCTTTGACTTCTACTTCTGGATTTCCTTATTCAGGTGCTGACTCCAGCACAGATCAAGTCAATTTGCCAGGCAATTCTGGACTCTGGGAAGCAGTATGCCATAAAGAAGAGGAAACCATTCCCCCTGATGTATTCTTACTATGGAACTGAATACTTGGGTAAGTAAAGGTGTTGGCATGGGCCTTTAGGGTGGAGAAAGTCTCTAATATTAATACCGAATAAAGGCTGGAAGATTTTGTTTGGCCATAGATCATTACTATTCATTTAATAAGAAATACTTTAAAATGTTCTTTAAAAACCTATACTGATAGATAACACAAATCACAAGTTAATATTTGTTTTCATAGTCTACCTGACAGAAATGTAACTATTTCAACAATTATTTTCACTCAAGACTAATATCTTTATTCTAGATTGTAAGCTCATTGGCCTAGTTTTGCTGAAACATTGTAAAAACTTTTCACACACGATTGAAAGTAGTGCCTCTGAATAGGAAGGTAGGATTAAGCCACTAACATTTTAAAGTTTTTGGTAGTAGTGGATTTATAACAGACTACTGAATTGTAATGGCTAATGGTGAGCTCTGGGCCATGCAAAAAAAAAGAAGAAAGAAAGAAATTAGTTATTCCTCTTTTAAGTCCTTCAGTGCCTCACCATTACTACTGAGCAAGATTTGCAAGGCCCTTTATGGACCACCTGCCTCTTTCTCTAGACTCAAGCTTTATCTTTACCCTCCAGGTTCTGTCCAGCATAGTCTCCCACATGCAGTGTTCTCTTTCTACCTTTGTCCATGTTCCTTTTGCCTAGAATGCCCTACTTCCCCCAACCCCTTTATCTAATCTGTAATAATTATACCCAGATTTCAAGACTCTGCTCAAACATCATTAATCTGCTGAAAAATGTTCTGTGCTTTTGGAAAAGGGTTGTTGAATCCTCTCTGGAGAAATATTCACAAGTTTCAGGTTTTCTCCCAAAGCAAAACTGGGTAACATGCTGTCATCCTGCGCATACTTCTGTTGGAGCCATTATTACGCTGTAATTAGTGGCTTACTTGCCTAACTGCCTAAGCAGGCTTTGTGCACCTTCAGGATGGGAACTTTCTCTCATTTATCTTCATGATTCCTAGACCTCACTACAGAGCTTGCACATAATTAGGGAACCCAAATGAATGAATGAATACCTAATAAACAACTTCAATGAGTTTTCTCAAAGAAATTTTATATTTCTGTTTAAGTCTCCCCGAAATCAAGCCCTGAGACAAGGATTTGGGTATAAAAGGTTTATTTGAAAGGTAATTTCAGAAAGTGTTGATAGAGGAGCGGAGAAATGAGACAAGAAAGAGAAAGAAGCTAATTGAGAGTGTAATAATGAGCAACTGTGGACAACTGAGGCTCAGTTTCCCTAGGGAATCTTAGAGACTTTATAGAACACGTCTCAGAATTGTTTCACCCAAGGGGTGAGGAAGCTGGGGTATTCTTCCACCAACTCTCTGCTTTATTGATTGGCTTCTCCTAGAAGTGTTAATTCCCTAGCAATTCTGTCCTGCCCCTTTGGGCAGGGCATACTCCTGTGGCCAGAGAAAGCCTCAGGCAAAATGATAGATGCTTGAGATATGAAGCAGGAACAAAGATGCATCTGAATGGTGAGTGTAGATGAGGTGATGAGCCAGGGCACTGACAGTTTCTGCTATAGTCCCCTAATCTATTCCATTCATTTTTCTGGTTTTATTTTTTGAGACAAGGTCTCGCTCTGTCACCCAGGTTGGAGTGCAGTGGTGTGATCATAGCTCACTGCAACCTCGACCTCCTGGGCTCAGGTGATTCCCCTGCCTCAGCCTTCCAAGTAGCTAGGACTACAGGCTTGCTTCACTATACCTGGTCAAATTTTCATCCTTAAATTTGTTTTTATAGAGTCAGGGTCTTGTTATGTTGCCCAGGCTGGCCTTGAATTCCTGGCTCAAGTGATCCTCCCACCTCAGCCTCCCAGTATTTTTCAGGTTTTCTTTAGAGAAATTAACATTCTGGCTTTTTACATATATAGCTTAAACTAGATTTTTATCTAGTGCATAAATATTTTCCTGAAAAGCAATCTTTTTTTCCCAACAATTTCAAATCCAGCAAAATAAAGATATTTTCAAATTTCATGATCAAATTTTAAGAGCAATAGAAATTTTGACTGAATACAAACTGTAAAACTGTTTCCAGGGAGTCAAGATTTCTGAGTATGGCAAAGTAAAAGGTGCCTGAATGCAAAAACAAAGCTTTAAAATTATAGAGTTGAGCTTAAAGAGCAAGCCATCAGAATATATTGACCCTAGTACCACCCACTAATCAGGATTCTAACTGGGAATGAGTGAAAACTCCTAGAGGGACTGGACTTTTACCTTTGTTAAGCTAACTTCTTTTCCAAAGGCATGTTCAGGACTTTGCTAGTTCAATACCCATTGCTAGTTCAGAATTATCTTAGGAATTCTCAAGACTTTGCTCAGATGATACTCTCTGTATGGAACCTTCAGCATCCCCTCCACCCCTGAGGCCAAGTTAAGCTCTCCTCCATTCCTTCTATTAGTCCTTGTGGTAGTCGTGCTTCTCTAGACAAACGGAATGTGATTTATTATATAACTAAATGATTTATTATAAGGAATTGGCTGACATGATTATGGAGGCTGAGAAAGCCAGATCCAGGAAAGCCAATAATGTAAGTTCCAGTTTGAGTCCAAATCTGAAGGCAGGAGAAGGCCAATTCCCAGTTCAAAGACAGTCAGGCAGGACAAACTAATTTTTTCTTACTCAGACTCTTTGTGCTATTCAGGCCTTCACTGAATTGGATGAGGTCCACCCACATTGGAGAGGGTAATGTGCTTCGCTCAGTGAACAGGTTCAAATGTTATTTTTATCCAGAAACACCCTCACAGACACACCCAGAAGTGATGTTTAACCAAATATCTGGACACTCCATGGCCGAGTCAAGTTGACACACAGAATTAACCATCGTACTCCTGGTACACATCTCTCACAGAACACTTATCACCTCATGTTCTAATTATTTATTTACAAATCTGGCCGTCTCACTGGAATGGATGGAAAGGTCTTCAAGGGTATCAACCAAATCATGTTTATCTGTATAACCAGGGTTAGACAGTGCCTAATATGCAAGTGCTAAATGTAAAGGATTAAGTAAATGAATATCAATAACTAATGTTAGCATTACAAAAGAGGGATTTAGTCTGTTTTGTGCAATGATCTATCCTCTGTACCTAGAGCAGTATCTTGTACCGAGTAGATGCTTAATACTTGTGTGTTGAATGAATGAATAAAAGAATAAATGTTTAGGATACCTAGACCAAATTATTTTCAAGCATTTTAGGAGCATTTTCATGAAAGCTACTGACATTTCAATTACAAAGTTTGAAAAGATCTCTTCTCTAAAACAGATATTGGTCAGAAAACTTTCTGTAAAGGGCTAGAGACAGTAAATATTTTTGTCTTTCTGGGCCATACGGTCTCTGTCACAAATACAGTGCTGCTGTTGTATCCAGAAAGCAGCTATAGAAAATATGCAAATGAATGAGCATGGCTATTCTTTAATAAAACTTTATTTAGAAAAACTGGCAGTGAGCCATATTTGGCCTGTAGGCTATAGTTTGCTAGAAGCCTAGTTCTTAGGCAACTTAGTTATCACATTGCTATATGAGCTTTCAAGTAATATTGGCATTATTGTTTTTTATCCTGTCGATCTTTTCACTAAATCAAACTAGCTGTCCTCCCAATTGTGTGAATTTTATGCCTTGTTTGTTAATACAGGGGCAGCTCATGGATTGTCGTCTATTCTTCAGATGCTTCTTTCTTACCATGAGCATCTCAAGCCCTCAGATCGGGAGCTGGTATGGCAGAGCGTGGACTTTCTCATGGAACAGGAACAAAATTGCAACTGGCCACCTGAGCTTGGCGAGACCATCGAGAGAGAGAATGAGCTGGTGCACTGGTGCCATGGCGCTCCAGGTCTCACACACTCTGTTATAAAAACATTGCCTTTCATCTAGGTTTAGCCACAGGGAGGTTCCTTTTCTGAGAAGTGAGATACTCACTTAGTCATTACATGTGAATAAAAGGGTCGAGATGAATTTTCAAAGCCAATTCCCTGATCAGTAAACAATTGAAAATGGTCGTCTACATTTTTAAAATATATGATCTATATCTATTTGTTTATAAAGTTAAACTAACATTGTCCAATAGAAGTATAAAATGAGCTACATATGTAATTTACATTTTTACATTTACATTACTCATTAAAAAAGTAAAATCAGGTAAATTAATTTTAATAGTATATATTATAGTTCCCAATATACCCCTAATATTGTCATTTCCATGTATATACAATTTAAAAATTGAGATACTTCACATTTTAAAAAATATTCAGTCCTTGAAATCCAGCATATACTTTATACCTATATCAAATGTCAATTTAGACTAGCCACATTTCAAGTGCTCAGTAGCTACATTGGATAGTGCAGATCTGGAGCCTGGCAATTCAAAATGTGGCCCCTGGAACCAGTAGCATGGACAACTGAGAACTTGATAGAAATCCAGAATCTCAGGCCCCACCCTAGACCCACTGAATCAAAATCTACATTTTAACAGTATCCTTAGGCAAATCGTGTGCACTTTAAAGGTTGGGATGCACTATTCTACAACTCTTCTTCAGATAAGAATTTCCATCAGTACCAAACAAAATGTCTAGAAACATAAATAGCTATCCCCAGTAAACTCTGTGGAATTGAGACTAGAAATTTAGCAAACCCTATCTTTTCCCACTTTTAAGAAATTCCATCACACTGCTAATTAAGCCTTCAGAGAATGGGTAATTTGAAAAAAAGTTAGATTCAAATAAATAAATCAATATTGGTTAGATGACCAGGGGACAGATTTAAAATACCAAAATAATACAAAATTCTTAGATTCTGAGTCAATTTAATTTTCAAGGCCATGCTTCAATCCCACAAGCACAGTTTTAAAATATATTTGATTTCTCTTTACTTTTTCACCTGAGTTTCATTACCTTTTCCTCCCATTAATTAACGGTCTTTAATCCAACTATAATTTCATTTTGGAGGGTACAGTTTGAGTTGATGAATAATAATCCCTGAAAGTATAGTGTTGAGTTGATGAATAATGTAAGTCGCAGTGTATTGGTCATATTTTTTCTGCCTGCTACATTTGCCTATCGAAGGAAGTTCAAAATGTGTGCTTCTACCAGTATCCATGCATTATGTGTTATGTCTAGGCTAACTTTTGCCAGTTATGATTTGAGCCCATTTCTTTTAATTTGACCTTTTGGGGAAAAAAACAAGTTATTTACCATGCTGGAAATGATATTCCTTCTTGTTATGCTCAATTCTTCCATTTCTCATTTATTTTAATTATTCTCAGTGATGGTCTCTGGATATCCTCCAAGTATCCCAGCAAGGATCCTTGAATTTTGGAGACATCCCAATTTAAACACAGAATATCTTAAAAGGATTCAATGTGCTAGTAAAAGTCCTGAAAAAAGTGGGAGGATAATCTACTAAAATGAATGACTGGGTCAGTTAATTGATGTGGGTGTCTTGCAGGGCAATTATTCCATCCTTTATGTATACTAAATACCATCTGTCTTTGTAAATCATTTATCATAACAGTGCAGCATAGGATTCATCATTTGGAGACTATCTCCTCCTTTATCATTCATGTTCAATATCCAGAGAAGATTAAACATAAGTTTTAAAGAAAAATCATTCAGTCCACATATTCACTGGACTACCAAAACGAAACCAATTCAAAAATGAATAGAAAATGAAGTGGGGCCCATTATTTCTACCAACCCCTACCCCCACCTCAAGGGTATTGGTCTTTCTTTGAAGAGATGCTCTAAAAACAGCATCAAGATTGATTATAAGTCTAATAAGTGCAGTCCCAAGACCACCAAGATTTTGCAGAAGTTGGCAACAGTAAACTCTCCAAAAATGCTATGCAGGAAATGAACTATAAAATAATTTTCATTTATTTAAGGAAAACATTTTTGAGAGTAGATTTATGAACAGTGCAGATGGTTTGAGGCAGCAGACTAATTCTGTGATTAAAAGCCTGCCGGAAATAATCCACAACGTGGAGCTTCGTTAATGATACCTTATCTGTTCCTATAATTGTTTCCTATTGATGCTCCTTCAACCCACCTCCACAGGTGACAAGCCTAGTTATCATTTATGCAGTGTAGAAATAGTTCTTGACTCTAAGTTAATAACTCCAGCTTCTAGTTTCAACTCCAACACTAACCAGTTTACTGATCTTAAGAAAGGGTCACTTTGTTTCTTTTGTGCCTTTGTCTCTTTATCTGTGAAATGAGCACTTTGAGACTGAGTAGCAGAACTCAATCTTTTGATCACCACAGACCCCCTTTTATACTTTGGTCCCTTGCCATTCCTGAGGGTTGTGCCCCAAGAGCTTTGTGAACAAGACGTTTTTAAATACCTTGTGTGGCATATAGCTTTTTTCTCAATAAGTCCTGTAAAGTATTACAGGAAGATTTATGTGACCCCTTCATAACCTTGACAATTCTGAAATACAGGACCAAAGTCATTTACAAAATCATTAAAACAAATGCTGTGGCTAAAATAAACTCAACTGCATTAGGTTACATCATTGCTGTGGTAACACTGACTGCATTTCCTTGACGCTGCGTGAAGTACAGGTGTGGGTATTTTTTTAAAAAACTCGTTTCGTAAAGGCTCTTGGGTAGGTGACTTTGAATAAAGAGCAACAAGGCTTTTGCAGTGCAGATCTCATTGGTCACTAAGCTCTGTAGTGCACACTGTACAATACATGCCTCAGCGAAATTGCACAACCCAGAATGGACCTGAGTGGTGATTCTCCAGTGTGTTGAAGGTATACATGCCAAGTCTGGCTGTCACAAGGTCCTATTAGATCCCATATTTTCAAAAGTTTAGTCTCTTAAAACATATTTATTAAGTAATAATTAATTCCTTTTCCCAGTTGCATTTGGCAAAGTCATACATCATTGCTGACTCAGGCTTCTTACCAATGCACAATAATTAGTGTTCCTGTGATGAAATGATGTGGTTCCTGATTCCTATCAAAAGCAAAGAAACCCACCATTGCCTTTTTTTTTTTTTTTTTTTTTTTAATTAAGTAGCCTTACTGTGGCTTCCATTATGCTGGGTTAGGAACCAACAGGTTTACTAAATTTTAGTTTAGAAGTTTTGCAAGGTCACTTCCATGTAACATTCTGTGATCCAGGATGCAGGAAGAGGCTCTTTCACCCTGGCCAGAACCACAGGATCAATGCCTTTTAAGCTGTCTGGGGCTCATGGCCTGGTATAGCAATTAGACCATCTCACCCTTCTTCCTTCTACATCTCTCATCCATACCCCAGTATCAGCCTGTGCTGGATTGAGAAATGGGGCACTTTATGGTCAACAGACATGTATGAGGTTCATGGCATTTGCCAGACACCATGCCACACACTAGTGTGAAAAAAGTGAACAAGATACAGTTTCTGCTCTTGAGTAGTTTGCACTATATTAGGGGAGGCAGCCATGGAAATAGATAATTTCAGTTGAGTTTTGTGTAAGTGCGAAAGTTTGTATAGGATCAATGAAAGCTCAGAGGGTTTCCTCATGCTGCCTCCAGGTCCGGGGAAGGATTCCTGGAGGTTGTGATGCCTAAGGTAAGTTAGCCAGATCAAGAAAGGTACAAAGCTTGTTCCAAGAAAAGCGAACCACATTGGTAGTAAGAAGCATGAAAGCACTGTAGGTGGTTTAGTTCTACTGAAGTGAAAAGTTTCAAGAAGGGAATGGAGGAGAAGAGGTGGGAAAATAGAAAAGGAGCTCAGTCACAAAGGGCTTTCTGTGTCATGCTAAGGCATCTGGGTAACAGGAAGTCATTTAGTAGTTTAAGCAGGGGAATGTGATGGTCAGGTTATGGTCCTAGAAAGGTCACTCACTCTGCCACAGAATGAATTTAAGGCATGGCAGACCTGGGGACAGGAGGCTAAAGCAATCATCTAGGAAGGACACCTAGAGCCTGAGGGAGGCCAGCAAGAGCAGGGCCTTCCCACCCACCTTCCTTTGATTGGCTGTAATGCCCTCCTTCTTCACCAAGCTCTTTCCTCAGGGTCTAAAATTAGAGCTTGGTATCAAGAGGAACCTGTAAGGGAGCAGGGAACAGAATAGGCCAAAGAGGAGCATGTCTTACCTGGAGACTAGCTTCACCCTGAGTCTGAGGAGAAGCTAAGAAACACAGATTACATCAAGAAGCTGGGTCTCTCTTGAGGCAAGGAAGCCGATATTTTGTATCCCTGTGTCATCCCTGTGAGGGGTGGCTGCATAGCATAGCCTCTCATTTTTCTGAGGGCAAATCTCTCAAGAAGATGCAGCAGTGAGCTTTGTTGCCAACTTTCACGGGAACCGGGAAATGAGGCACTTGCTGGTAACGTAAAGCTGATCCATGCAGGTCATCAACAGCATGCAGTACACCTTGCTAATTCCTTATCAACCCCCAATAATCAGGTTAGATGGTGTCACCCCTCTAGTAGTCATTTCCTTCTACCAAGTGTGTGCTAGGGGCCCTCCTGTGTGCTTCCATGAGACTTCTACTTCCCCTCACGTAGTCTAATTAATACTTCCAGTTAAGCTGAAAAGCACCATGAAGATAGAGACTTTTTAAAAGCTTAGCACCTACTACTGTGCCTGACATATAGTAGATGCCCAATTAATGTAGAAACATTCACCAAGTTCTGCAAAATGTCTCTTTCATTGGCTTTCTATTTTTTTAAAGAAGCTTTTTTGTTTCTTTTTTTTAATTGAGGTGAAATTTACATAATATACAATTAACACTTTATTATATTTTGTTTTCTCAACTTTTATTTTGATTCAGAGGGTACATGTGCTGGTTTGTTACATGGGTAAATTGCATGTCACTAGGGTTTGGTGTACAAAAGATTTTGTCATGCAGGTAGTGAGCATAGTACCAAACAGGTAGTTTTTCAACCCTCACCCTCTTCCTACCCTCCCTCCTCAAGTAGGCCCTGGTGTCTATTGTTCCTATCTTTGTGTCCATGTGTTCTCATCATTTAACTCCCTCTTATAAGTGAGAACATGTGGTAGGTACTTGGTTTTTTGTTCCTGCATTCATTTCCTAAGGACAATGGCCTCCAGCGCCATCCATGTTCCCAACATGATCTCTTTTTTTATGGCTGCATAGTATTCCATGGTGTATATGTGCCACATTTTATTTATCCAGTCCACCATTGATGGGCACGTAGGTAGACTCCATGTGTTTGCTACTGTGAATAGTGCTGTGATGAACGTACAGGTCATTGGCTTCATTTTTGTCTTTCTGCTAACAACCAGCTCACAGCTACCCTGTTACCTTCTTTAGGTCTCTCCTGACACCACTAAAATTGGGACATTTTGTCCATAATAATCACATTGTCATACAAAATAAAAGCCAACCAATCCACAACAAAACACTTCCATCGGTTCCCTGATGACCACAGAGTACAGTCCAAGCTATCTAATTAGATTTGTAAAACCATCCATAATCAGAACCCAGTCTAGCCTTGTTCCCCACTGGTCTGTTGGTTAGAACATTGCCCCACTAGCCTTCTTGTGGCTTGTCCTTCCTGGCTCCATATCTTTGCCCTTGCTAATCTTGGTGCTAGATAGAATGCCCTCCCTACTTCATCTTGGGCCTGGAATTTTGTATGTATCCTTCAAAGTTCTGAAAAAGTGCTCCTTCCATTTAAGGCCCCATCTAACTATCTCTGTAGGGAACTTCCACATTTCTTTTTTTCTTTTTTTTTTTTTTGTT